>NC_135232.1:511337516-511632371 GCF_051348905.1 Ranitomeya variabilis
GTGACAGCTGCCAATCACAAAAACCCGCTATTGATTCTCTTTCACACGTCCTGATATTTCTGGTACCGGAGATGTCAGTGTCCGTGTTTGTAATACTTGTGGCACACATGTGGCATGCGTGTTCCACATCATTACCACACAGATGAGCACCAGGGAAGAAGCGTTAATGTAAGCGCTGTTCCCTGTTGCTGGGTGCTGAACATGGTCTCATCATTCTCCCCTGCTATGCCAGTGATCGGTGCGAACAGGATAGAATGATGAGAGTTATATTTATTTTATTTATATTTAAGTGAAAAAAGAGACAGCAGGCGGTGGCTGATGGGACTATTACTCCCATCAGCCTACCCCTGCTGCTGCTAATAACAGTGACAGCAGGAGCAGATGATGGGGGTATTCATCAGCCGCTGCCAGTGCTATAAATAAATAAATAAATGAATGAAAAAAATAGCATGGATTCCCTTGTGTTTTCTATAATCAGCCAGGCAAAACTCACAGCTGGGGGCTGCAACCCTCAGCAGTCAGCTTCATAATTAAATAAGTGGTGTGGGGTTCTCCCTATTTTTGACAACCAGCCTTGCTAAAGCTCACAGCTAGGGGCTGGTATTCTCAGGCTGGTAAGGGGACATGGATATTGACCCCTCTGTTATGACCTGGTGGTTACGGAGCAGTACTGAGATGATCTGGTGGGTAAAACCAATCATGGACAAGCTCAGAGAAGGTGGCAGCTCCACAGACAGAAATCACTGATATGACCTAGTGATTACGAAGCAGCACAGAAATGACCTGGTGGGTAAAACAAATAATGTACAAGCTCTGAGGAGGTGGTAGCTTTACTGACCGCAATCCCTACTCCTAACACCAACACTAGAAATAGCTGTGGAGCGTTCCTATCTCTGCCTAGACGCCTCTTCACAGCCTAAGAACTAGCTGCCCCTGAAGATGGAAACGGAAAACTATCTCGCCTCAGAGAAACCCCCAAAGGAAGATATCCCCCCACAAATATTGACGGTGAGTGGAGAGGGAAATGACAAACTAAGAAATGAAACTAGATTTTAGCAAAGGAGGCCAATACTATCTAAATAGACAGAGATAGAAAAGGCTACTGTGCGGTCAGTATAAAAACTAAATGTCCACGCAGAGTTTACAAAAATAACCTCCACACCGACTCACGGTGTGGAGGGGCAAATCTGCGACCCCAGAGCTTCCAACTAGCCGGAATATTTCATAATGACAAGCTGGACAAAAGAGACATAACTTAAACTGAACAGAAGGTCATAAGCAGGGAAACACCCAAAAACTAGCAGAACTTATCTTAAGCTAAAATGAACTGGCCAAAAGAGAACTTCCAGGAAAGAACTGAATCCACAGGAAAAACATTGACAGCTGGCATCAACTACAGCCAAAAGCCCAGTTAAATAACAAGGCCAGGGAACCGATTAGTGAAAGCAGCTGCTAAGTTCCACTCGAAACCACCAGAGGGAGCCCGAGAGCAGAACTCCCAAAAATACCATTCGTAACCACAGGATGGAGCCCAAGAACGGAATTCACAACACCCCTCCAGCAAAAAAACAGCAGCCTGCAGCTGCCCAGAAAAGGCACATCTACTAGAAGCGCCAATTCAGGCACTTTGCCCGGCTCTTCCCATTTGCCTGTAGCGGTGGCAAGCGGACTTCATATTTGTGGTGTTGATGTCATCTTTGTATTGTCAGGTGACATCAAGCCCCGAGATTAGTAATGGAGAGGCGTCAATAAGATGCCCCCATTACTAACCTGTTATGATTGAACTGGTGGTTAGGAGCACTAGAAATGACCATATGAGAAAACTAATAATACAGGACGAGCTCTGGGAAGTGGGAGCTCTGCTGACCGCAGCCTCTAATACTATCACAACAACTAGAAATAGCCGTGGAGCGTTCCTGACTCTGCCTAGACGCCTCTTCACAGCCTAAGAGCTAACTACCCCTAAAGATAGAAAATACAGCCTACCTTGCCTCAGAGAAATTCCCCAAAGAAATAGGCAGCCCCCCACATATATTGACTGTGAGTTTAGATGGAAGTCACAAACACAGGAATGAAATGGGTTTCAGCATAGGAGGCCAGACTTAACTAAACAGACTGAGGATAGAAAAGGTATCTTTGCGGTCAGCATAAAAAAACCACGCAGAGTGTGCAAAAGAAACCACCACACCGACTCACGGCACGGTGGTGCCACTTTGCATCCCAGAGCTTCCAGCTAACAGGACAAAATCATGATAGCAAGCTGGACAGAAAACAGTGGTAACAAATAAGCTAGCAGGGACTTAGCTTTTGCTGAAGAAGACAGGTCATCTGAAAGATCCAAGAGAACTGAACCAGTACTAGGACATTGACAGCTGGAATCAAGTAACGATCTGAGTGGAGTTAAATAGAGCAGCCAGCCAAGGCCTGAACGAGATCAGCTGGAGAAGGAATCTCAGAACCAGCAGCTCCACTCACAGCCACCAGAGGGAGTCCATGAACAGAACTCGCCGAAGTACCATTCATAACCACAGGAGGGAGCTTGAGAACAGAATTCACAACAGTACCCCCCCCTTGAGGAGGGGTCACCGAACCCTCACCAGAGCCTCCAGGCCGCTCCGGACGAGCCAAATGAAAGGCACGAACAAGATCGGCAGCATGAACATCAGAGGCAACCACCCAGGAATTATCCTCCTGACCATAACCTTTCCACTTGACTAGGTACTGAAGTTTCCGTCTCGAAATACGAGAATCCAAAATCTTCTCCACCACATACTCCAACTCCCCTTCAACCAACACCGGGGCAGGAGGATCAATGGAGGGAACCATAGGAGCCACATATCTCCGCAACAATGACCTATGGAACACATTATGGACGGCGAAAGAAGCAGGAAGGTCAAAACGAAATGACACAGGATTAAGAATTTCAGAAATCTTATAAGGACCAATGAAACGAGGCTTAAACTTAGGAGACGAAACCTTCATAGGAACAAAACGAGATGACAACCAAACCAAATCCCCAACACGAAGTCGGGGACCAACACAGCGACGGCGGTTAGCGAAATGTTGAGCCTTCTCCTGGGACAATGTCAAATTGTCCACTACGTGAGTCCAAATTTGCTGCAGCCTGTCCACCACAGAATCCACACCAGGACAGTCCGAAGGCTCAACCTGCCCTGAAGAAAAACGAGGGTGGAAACCAGAATTACAGAAAAAAGGCGAAACCAAAGTGGCCGAGATGGCCCGATTATTAAGGGCGAACTCAGCCAAAGGCAAGAAGGGCACCCAATCATCCTGATCAGCAGAAACAAAGCATCTCAGATATGTTTCCAAAGTCTGATTGGTTCGTTCGGTTTGGCCATTTGTCTGAGGATGGAAAGCTGAAGAAAAAGACAAATCAATGCCCATCTTAGCACAAAAGGACCGCCAAAATCTTGAAACAAACTGGGAACCTCTGTCCGTCACGATGTTCTCCGGAATGCCATATAAACGAACCACATGCTGGACAAACAATGGAACCAAATCAGAGGAGGAAGGCAATTTAGGCAAAGGTACCAAATGGACCATCTTAGAGAAGCGATCACAAACCACCCAGATAACTGACATCCTCTGAGAGACAGGGAGATCTGAAATAAAATCCATGGAAATATGCGTCCAGGGCCTTTTCGGGACCGGCAAGGGCAAAAGCAACCCACTGGCACGAGAACAGCAGGGCTTAGCCCGAGCACAAGTCCCACAGGACTGCACAAAAGAATGCACATCTCATGACAAGGAAAGCCACCAAAAGGATCTAGCCACCAAATCTCTGGTACCAAAGATTCCAGGATGACCAGCCAACACCGAATAATGAACCTCAGAGATAACTCTACTAGTCCATCTATCAGGGACAAACAGCTTCTCCGCTGGGCAACGGTCAGGTCTATCAGCCTGAAACTCCTGCAGCACCCGCCGCAAATCAGGGGAGATGGCAGACAAAATTACCCCCTCTTTGAGAATACCAGCCGGCTCAGGAACTCCCGGAGAATCAGGCACAAAACTACTTGAAAGGGCATCAGCCTTCACATTCTTAGAACCCGGAAGGTACGAAACCACAAAATTGAAGCGGGAGAAAAACAGCGACCATCGAGCCTGTCTAGGGTTCAACCGCTTGGCAGACTCGAGATAAGTCAGATTCTTGTGATCCGTCAAGACCACCACGCGATGTTTGGCTCCTTCAAGCCAATGTCGCCACTCCTCAAACGCCCACTTCATAGCCAACAACTCTCGATTACCCACATCATAATTGCGCTCAGCAGGCGAAAACTTTCTAGAAAAGAAAGCACATGGTTTCATCACAGAGCCATCAGAACCTCTTTGAGACAAAACAGCCCCTGCTCCAATCTCAGAAGCATCCACCTCGACCTGAAACGGGAGCGAAACATCTGGCTGACACAACACAGGGGCAGAAGAAAAACGACGCTTCAGCTCCTGAAAAGCCTCAACGGCCGCAGAGGACCAATTGACCACATCAGCACATTTCTTGGTTAAATCAGTCAATGGTTTAACAACACTAGAAAAATTAGCGATGAAGCGACGGTAAAAATTAGCAAAGCCCAGAAATTTCTGAAGGCTCTTCACAGAAGTAGGCTGAGTCCAATCATAAATGGCCTGAACTTTAACAGGGTCCATCTCGATAGTAGAAGGGGAAAAAATGAAGCCCAAAAATGAAACCTTCTGAACTCCAAAGAGACATTTAGACCCCTTCACAAACAAGGAATGAGCACGAAGGACCTGGAACACCATTCTGACCTGCTTCACATGAGACTCCCAATCGTCCGAAAAGACCAAAATATCATCCAAATATACAATCATGAATCTATCCAGGTACTTTCGGAAGATGTCATGCATAAAGGACTGAAACACAGATGGAGCATTAGAAAGCCCGAATGGCATCACCAAGTACTCAAAATGGCCCTCGGGCGTATTAAATGCTGTTTTCCATTCGTCGCCCTGTTTAATACGCACAAGATTATACGCCCCTCGAAGATATATCTTGGTGAACCAGCTAGCTCCCTTAATCCGAGCAAACAAATCAGACAGTAGCGGCAAAGGGTACTGAAATTTGACGGTGATTTTATTAAGAAGGCGGTAATCTATACAAGGTCTCAGAGAACCATCCTTCTTGGCCACAAAAAAGAACCCTGCTCCCAACGGTGACGACGACGGGCGAATATGCCCTTTCTCCAAGGACTCCTTTATATAACTCCGCATTGCAGCGTGTTCTGGCACAGATAAATTGAACAGTCGGCCCTTCGGAAACTTACTACCAGGAAACAAATTAATAGCACAATCGCAATCCCTATGAGGTGGTAGGGCACTGGATTTGGGCTCATCAAATACGTCCCGGTAATCTGACAAGAACTCAGGGACATCAGAAGGATGGGAAGACGAAATAGACAACAATGGGACATCCCCATGTACCCCTTGACAACCCCAACTGGATACAGACATTGATTTCCAATCCAATACTGGAATATGGACCTGTAGCCATGGCAAACCCAAAACGACCACATCATGCAGATTATGCAACACCAAAAAGCGAATAACCTCCTGATGTGCAGGAGCCATGCACATGGTCAATTGAGTCCAGTACTGAGGCTTATTCTTGGCCAAAGGTGTAGCATCAATTCCTCTCAATGGAATAGGGTACTGTAAGGGCTCCAAGAAAAAACCACAGCGCCTGGCAAACTCCAAGTCCATCAAATTCAGGGCAGCGCCCGAATCCACAAATGCCATAACAGAATAGGACGACAAAGAGCAAATCAGAGTAACGGACAAAAGAAATTTTGGCTGGCCCCTGATGTGCCTAAACAGTGGAAACCTGCCAATTCTAACTGAAACCCTAATCCAAACACACCCCTAACCCTAATCCCAATGGTAACCCTAACCACACCCCTAACCCTGACACACCCCTAACTCTAATCCCAATCCTAATCCCAACTGTAAATGTAATCCAAACCCTAACCCTAACTTTAGCCCCAAACCTAACCCTAACTTTAGCTCCAACCCTAGCCCCAACCCTAACCCTAGCCCTCACCCTAGCCTAACCCTAACCCTAGCCCTAACCCTAACCCTAGACCTAGCCCTAACCCTATCCCTAACCCTAGCCCTAACCCTAACCCTAGCCCTAACCCTTACCCTAACCCTAGCCCTAACCCTAGCCCTAACCCTAACCCTAGCCCTAACCCTAATGGGAAAATGGAAATAAATACATTTTTTTAATTTTATTATTTTTACCTTACTAAGGGGGTGATGAAGGGGGGTTCAATTTACTTTTATAGCATTTTTTATAGCGGATTTTTATGATTGGCAGCCGTCACACACTAAAAGACGCTTTTTATAGCAAAAAAGTTTTTGCGTCTCCACATTTTGAGACCTATAATTTTTCCATATTTTGGTCCACAGAGTCATGTGAGGTCTTGTTTTTTGTGGGATGAGTTGATGTTTTTATTGGTAACATTTCGGACACGTGACAGTTTTTGATCGCTTTTTATTCCGATTTTTGTGAGGCAGAATGACAAAAAACAAGCTATTCATGAATTTCTTTTGGGGGAGGCGTTTATACCGTTCCACGTTTGGTAAAATTGATAAAGCAGTTTTATTCTTCGGGTCAGTACGATTACAGCGATACCTCATTTATATCATTTTTTTATGTTTTGGCGCTTTTATACGATAAAAACTATTTTATAGAATAAATAATTATTTTGGCATCGCTTTATTCTGAGGACTATAACTTTTTTATTTTTTCTTTGATAGTGCTGGTTTGTGGCTCATTTTTTGCGGGACAAGATGACGTTTTCAGCGGTACCATGGATATTTATATCCGTCTTTTTGATCGCATGTTATTCCACTTTTTGTTCGGCGGTATGATAATAAAGCGTTGTTTTTTGCCTCGTTTTTTTTTTTCCTGCGGTGTTCACTGAAGGGGTTAACTAGTGGGACACTTGTATAGGTTGGGTCGTTACGGACGCGGCGATACTAAATATGTGTACTTTTATTGTTTTTTTATTATTTAGATAAAGAAATGTATTTATGGGAATAATATATATATACTTTTTTCTTTATTTAGGAATTTTTTTATTTTTTTTTACACATGTGGAATTTATTTTTTTTACATTTTTAATTTGTCCTGGGGGGACATCACAGATCGTTGATCTGACAGTTTGCACAGCACTCTGTCAGATCGGCGATCTGACTTACAGTGCTGCAGGCTTACCAAGCGCTTGCTCTGAGCAGGCACTCGGTAAGCCACCTCCCTCCCTTCAGGACCCGGATGCCGCGGCCATTTTGGATCCGGGGACTGCAAGGGAGAGGAGGTAAGAGACCCTCGGAGCAACGCGATCACATCGCGTTGCTCCGGGGGTCTCAGGGAAGCACGCAGGGAGCCCCCTCCCTGTGCGATGCTTCCCTGTACCGCCGGGACACTGCAATCATGTTTGATCGTGGTGTGCCGGGGGTTAATGTGCCGGGGACGGTCCGTGACCGCTCCTGGCACATAGTGCCGGATGTCAGCTGCGATAGTCAACTGACACCCGGCCGCGATCAGCGGCGCTCCCCCCATGAGTAGGACATGACCCGATGCGTGACTGGTCCCCAGCTCCACAAGATAGGGAGTGTCAGTGGGTAAGTGCTTAGCGATGCTCCCGGGTAGTGTGACACGTGCGGCGTCCAGGGTAACTCCACCCCCAGACAACATGAATTAGAGGGCATCATTGAAGGGGAGTGTCCGGAACGATGCTGGATAGACACGTCACCATGGACACCAGACGAGCCGACACATCGCGAGAGTTCAGCACGTAAGGTGAAACAGGTGGTGCAGGATGGACATATCACTGCTGAGCTAAATCGCTTTCACTATCCACACATTACTTATCTAGTATAATGGACACATTAAGTATTAGACAAACAGAACACACGTGAATGTGCAGCGCCCCAGAGTCCTGGTCGTTGCAGTACTGATGCTCCGCCGCAAAGGGGGGCTATAGTACGTCTGATGGCACTGAAGGAGTTCACCTGACCAGGTATCACAGACACCAATACACTTCACAGTCTGGCCTCCAGGTGGAGCTAACGGTGCTATGTATTAGGCCACTCCTCACAATCTGGTAAAACTGGGGGTTAGATAGGAAATTAGACAGAAGCTGACTGGGTTGGAACCAGGCAACATCCTGTGGCAGAGGGTGTTGTGGGGGAAGATTCAGGGGGGTCCCTGTCAGGGGTGGGATCCTGACAGAGGCCTAGCGAACAGAAAGAACGTTACGGGACCACGCCTGCACTTCATTGCGGCAGTACCCCAAGAAAGGACACGAAGCGAGGTTTATTGTGCTGAGTGAGAAACGAGATCAACGCAATAAGGAGAAACACCAGTAGGAGTTGTGCTGTAAGACGAGGCAACATTCTACTGAGGCGCGCAGCCGGTGGCCGGAAACGCCGAGGAAGTATTGAGCTCCAGGCCTTACTTCAAACCTTCGGCAGGACAGTCAGTTCTAGGCGGGCTGTCTCACCCAAAATCACCTAAGCAGACACAGGGGGCAACATTTGGATAGGGGCGACTCTAGGGTCCTGGAAGACCTCCGAGCCTACCCGTCATACGGGTGCGTCCTAGCCATATCATCTGGGGGACGAAGAAGAACATCATAATCGAGTTGTGAGGGAACTTCAGAAACAGACACAACAGTTGTGAGGACTATCCCGTAAGCACAGCAGGGAAGGACTACAATAGACAAGCGCTAGAAGGTAGGCACAGATTTCCACCTGCAAAGGGAACTCTGGAGGTGCCATCGGACCGGCCGGACTCAGGTAGCCCGGTTAACCGTATTCCGGACTGAGGATCCTGAAGCCTTCAGTAAAGAGGTAAAGAGACTGCAACCTGGTGTCCTCGTTATTCACCGCGACCTACACCACACCACAACATCCTCACATTCTCAACTTTCACTGGACGCCCCTCAGCAGGGTCACGGACCGGGCCTAGCCACCGTGACAACCCCAGAACTGAGACACAGAGGCCCGGTACCGGGTGCCCCTCGGCCCTGCAGCAGTGGGGGCGCTCCAACTGTGACATATAAACCACCCAAGTGGAAAATCAAAAGTGCTAGTGCCTCTTAAAGCGCCAATGTGTTAAATATACAGTATATATAAAAAAATTTGAAATGAAAATAATAATTTCATCAAGAAGAGTATATATTATATATAATTCCCATTGAACTACTTCACACCACTTCTGACCATATGACCCCACGGCCCTGGTGGGCGTTCCACATACATACAGTATGATCAGCGTATGTTTAACCCCTTTCTGACATTGGACGTAATATTTTGTCCACGTGACCTGGGCCATCCGGGTCACCAGAGCTAGGAAACTTGGTGATCATGCGCGGTGCATGATCAGCAAGTCTCTTTGTCAGTGCAGTGCCGACAGTTTCCATAGAATGCAGATGCTGCTTCTTCTGCATGATGTAGAAGCAATCAACCTGCAAAAAATGATTGTCCCATAGTGGGACAAAGTAAAAAAGTTAGAAAAAAGTTAAAAAAAAAAAAAAGTTTAAATAATTATAAAAATATATATTTTTTAAATTCAAAAATTATAATTAAAAAATCAATATGTATTCTATCTCTAAATAAATATTTGAATAAAAAAAATATAAACAATAAAAGTACACATATTTGGTATCGCCACATCTGCAACAACCTGACCTATAAAACTGTCCCACTAGTTAACCACTTTAGTGAACACCATAAAATGAACAAGCCAAAAAATAGAATGCTTTATCATCATACTGCCGAACAAAAAGTGGAATAACACGCAATCAAAAAAACAGATAGGCTATGTGCACACGTATTCTAGAGGTCTGCAGATTTTTCCGCAGCGGATTTGATAAATCTGCAAGTAAAAGGCACTGCGTTTTACCTGCGGAATTACAGTGGAGTTTGTGCGGATTTTGTGCGGATTCCACCTGCGGTTTTACACCTGCGGATTCCTATAGAGGAGCAGGTGTAAACCGCTGCGGAATCCGCACAAAGAATTGACATGCTGCGGAATGTAAACCACAGCGTTTCCGTGCGTTTTTTTCCGCAGCATGGGCACAGCGGTTTCTGTTTTCCATAGGTTTACATGGTACTGTAAACTTATGGAAAACTGCTGCGGACCCGCAGCTGCAGATTCGCTGCGGATCCACTGCGGATCCCCGGCAAAATCCACAACATGTGCACATACTCTTATAAATAAACATGGTAATGCTGAAAATGTCATCTTGTCCCGCAAAAAATAAGCTGCCATACAGCTCCATCAATGGAAAAATAAAAAAGTTATAGCTCTCAGAGTAAAGTGATGCAAAAATAATTATTTTTTCTAAAAAACAGTTTTATTGTATAAAAGCGCCAAAACATAAAAAAATATAAATGAGGTATCGCTGTAATCGTACTGACCTGAAGAATAAAACTGCCTTATCAATTTAACCACACATGGAACTGCATAAACGCCCTCGCCCCCCAAAAAAAAAAAATTCATGAGTTGCTGGTTTTTGATCATTCTGCCTCCCAAAAATCAAAATAGAAAGCGATCAAAAAATGTAATGTGCCCGAAAATTGTACAAATAAAAACATAAATTCGTCCCGCAAAAGACAAGACCTCACATGACTCTGTGGGTCAAAATATGGAAAATTTATAGCTCTCAAAATGTTGTGATGCAAGAACTATTTTTTGCAGTAAAATCAGTCTTTTAGTGTGTGACAGCTGCCAATCACAAAAACCCGCTATTGATTCTCTTTCACACGTCCTGATATTTCTGGTACCGGAGATGTCAGTGTCCGTGTTTGTAATACTTGTGGCACACATGTGGCATGCGTGTTCCACATCATTACCACACAGATGAGCACCAGGGAAGAAGCGTTAATGTAAGCGCTGTTCCCTGTTGCTGGGTGCTGAACATGGTCTCATCATTCTCCCCTGCTATGCCAGTGATCGGTGCGAACAGGATAGAATGATGAGAGTTATATTTATTTTATTTATATTTAAGTGAAAAAAGAGACAGCAGGCGGTGGCTGATGGGACTATTACTCCCATCAGCCTACCCCTGCTGCTGCTAATAACAGTGACAGCAGGAGCAGATGATGGGGGTATTCATCAGCCGCTGCCAGTGCTATAAATAAATAAATAAATGAATGAAAAAAATAGCATGGATTCCCTTGTGTTTTCTATAATCAGCCAGGCAAAACTCACAGCTGGGGGCTGCAACCCTCAGCAGTCAGCTTCATAATTAAATAAGTGGTGTGGGGTTCTCCCTATTTTTGACAACCAGCCTTGCTAAAGCTCACAGCTAGGGGCTGGTATTCTCAGGCTGGTAAGGGGACATGGATATTGACCCCTCTGTTATGACCTGGTGGTTACGGAGCAGTACTGAGATGATCTGGTGGGTAAAACCAATCATGGACAAGCTCAGAGAAGGTGGCAGCTCCACAGACAGAAATCACTGATATGACCTAGTGATTACGAAGCAGCACAGAAATGACCTGGTGGGTAAAACAAATAATGTACAAGCTCTGAGGAGGTGGTAGCTTTACTGACCGCAATCCCTACTCCTAACACCAACACTAGAAATAGCTGTGGAGCGTTCCTATCTCTGCCTAGACGCCTCTTCACAGCCTAAGAACTAGCTGCCCCTGAAGATGGAAACGGAAAACTATCTCGCCTCAGAGAAACCCCCAAAGGAAGATATCCCCCCACAAATATTGACGGTGAGTGGAGAGGGAAATGACAAACTAAGAAATGAAACTAGATTTTAGCAAAGGAGGCCAATACTATCTAAATAGACAGAGATAGAAAAGGCTACTGTGCGGTCAGTATAAAAACTAAATGTCCACGCAGAGTTTACAAAAATAACCTCCACACCGACTCACGGTGTGGAGGGGCAAATCTGCGACCCCAGAGCTTCCAACTAGCCGGAATATTTCATAATGACAAGCTGGACAAAAGAGACATAACTTAAACTGAACAGAAGGTCATAAGCAGGGAAACACCCAAAAACTAGCAGAACTTATCTTAAGCTAAAATGAACTGGCCAAAAGAGAACTTCCAGGAAAGAACTGAATCCACAGGAAAAACATTGACAGCTGGCATCAACTACAGCCAAAAGCCCAGTTAAATAACAAGGCCAGGGAACCGATTAGTGAAAGCAGCTGCTAAGTTCCACTCGAAACCACCAGAGGGAGCCCGAGAGCAGAACTCCCAAAAATACCATTCGTAACCACAGGATGGAGCCCAAGAACGGAATTCACAACACCCCTCCAGCAAAAAAACAGCAGCCTGCAGCTGCCCAGAAAAGGCACATCTACTAGAAGCGCCAATTCAGGCACTTTGCCCGGCTCTTCCCATTTGCCTGTAGCGGTGGCAAGCGGACTTCATATTTGTGGTGTTGATGTCATCTTTGTATTGTCAGGTGACATCAAGCCCCGAGATTAGTAATGGAGAGGCGTCAATAAGATGCCCCCATTACTAACCTGTTATGATTGAACTGGTGGTTAGGAGCACTAGAAATGACCATATGAGAAAACTAATAATACAGGACGAGCTCTGGGAAGTGGGAGCTCTGCTGACCGCAGCCTCTAATACTATCACAACAACTAGAAATAGCCGTGGAGCGTTCCTGACTCTGCCTAGACGCCTCTTCACAGCCTAAGAGCTAACTACCCCTAAAGATAGAAAATACAGCCTACCTTGCCTCAGAGAAATTCCCCAAAGAAATAGGCAGCCCCCCACATATATTGACTGTGAGTTTAGATGGAAGTCACAAACACAGGAATGAAATGGGTTTCAGCATAGGAGGCCAGACTTAACTAAACAGACTGAGGATAGAAAAGGTATCTTTGCGGTCAGCATAAAAAAACCACGCAGAGTGTGCAAAAGAAACCACCACACCGACTCACGGCACGGTGGTGCCACTTTGCATCCCAGAGCTTCCAGCTAACAGGACAAAATCATGATAGCAAGCTGGACAGAAAACAGTGGTAACAAATAAGCTAGCAGGGACTTAGCTTTTGCTGAAGAAGACAGGTCATCTGAAAGATCCAAGAGAACTGAACCAGTACTAGGACATTGACAGCTGGAATCAAGTAACGATCTGAGTGGAGTTAAATAGAGCAGCCAGCCAAGGCCTGAACGAGATCAGCTGGAGAAGGAATCTCAGAACCAGCAGCTCCACTCACAGCCACCAGAGGGAGTCCATGAACAGAACTCGCCGAAGTACCATTCATAACCACAGGAGGGAGCTTGAGAACAGAATTCACAACAGTACCCCCCCCTTGAGGAGGGGTCACCGAACCCTCACCAGAGCCTCCAGGCCGCTCCGGACGAGCCAAATGAAAGGCACGAACAAGATCGGCAGCATGAACATCAGAGGCAACCACCCAGGAATTATCCTCCTGACCATAACCTTTCCACTTGACTAGGTACTGAAGTTTCCGTCTCGAAATACGAGAATCCAAAATCTTCTCCACCACATACTCCAACTCCCCTTCAACCAACACCGGGGCAGGAGGATCAATGGAGGGAACCATAGGAGCCACATATCTCCGCAACAATGACCTATGGAACACATTATGGACGGCGAAAGAAGCAGGAAGGTCAAAACGAAATGACACAGGATTAAGAATTTCAGAAATCTTATAAGGACCAATGAAACGAGGCTTAAACTTAGGAGACGAAACCTTCATAGGAACAAAACGAGATGACAACCAAACCAAATCCCCAACACGAAGTCGGGGACCAACACAGCGACGGCGGTTAGCGAAATGTTGAGCCTTCTCCTGGGACAATGTCAAATTGTCCACTACGTGAGTCCAAATTTGCTGCAGCCTGTCCACCACAGAATCCACACCAGGACAGTCCGAAGGCTCAACCTGCCCTGAAGAAAAACGAGGGTGGAAACCAGAATTACAGAAAAAAGGCGAAACCAAAGTGGCCGAGATGGCCCGATTATTAAGGGCGAACTCAGCCAAAGGCAAGAAGGGCACCCAATCATCCTGATCAGCAGAAACAAAGCATCTCAGATATGTTTCCAAAGTCTGATTGGTTCGTTCGGTTTGGCCATTTGTCTGAGGATGGAAAGCTGAAGAAAAAGACAAATCAATGCCCATCTTAGCACAAAAGGACCGCCAAAATCTTGAAACAAACTGGGAACCTCTGTCCGTCACGATGTTCTCCGGAATGCCATATAAACGAACCACATGCTGGACAAACAATGGAACCAAATCAGAGGAGGAAGGCAATTTAGGCAAAGGTACCAAATGGACCATCTTAGAGAAGCGATCACAAACCACCCAGATAACTGACATCCTCTGAGAGACAGGGAGATCTGAAATAAAATCCATGGAAATATGCGTCCAGGGCCTTTTCGGGACCGGCAAGGGCAAAAGCAACCCACTGGCACGAGAACAGCAGGGCTTAGCCCGAGCACAAGTCCCACAGGACTGCACAAAAGAATGCACATCTCATGACAAGGAAAGCCACCAAAAGGATCTAGCCACCAAATCTCTGGTACCAAAGATTCCAGGATGACCAGCCAACACCGAATAATGAACCTCAGAGATAACTCTACTAGTCCATCTATCAGGGACAAACAGCTTCTCCGCTGGGCAACGGTCAGGTCTATCAGCCTGAAACTCCTGCAGCACCCGCCGCAAATCAGGGGAGATGGCAGACAAAATTACCCCCTCTTTGAGAATACCAGCCGGCTCAGGAACTCCCGGAGAATCAGGCACAAAACTACTTGAAAGGGCATCAGCCTTCACATTCTTAGAACCCGGAAGGTACGAAACCACAAAATTGAAGCGGGAGAAAAACAGCGACCATCGAGCCTGTCTAGGGTTCAACCGCTTGGCAGACTCGAGATAAGTCAGATTCTTGTGATCCGTCAAGACCACCACGCGATGTTTGGCTCCTTCAAGCCAATGTCGCCACTCCTCAAACGCCCACTTCATAGCCAACAACTCTCGATTACCCACATCATAATTGCGCTCAGCAGGCGAAAACTTTCTAGAAAAGAAAGCACATGGTTTCATCACAGAGCCATCAGAACCTCTTTGAGACAAAACAGCCCCTGCTCCAATCTCAGAAGCATCCACCTCGACCTGAAACGGGAGCGAAACATCTGGCTGACACAACACAGGGGCAGAAGAAAAACGACGCTTCAGCTCCTGAAAAGCCTCAACGGCCGCAGAGGACCAATTGACCACATCAGCACATTTCTTGGTTAAATCAGTCAATGGTTTAACAACACTAGAAAAATTAGCGATGAAGCGACGGTAAAAATTAGCAAAGCCCAGAAATTTCTGAAGGCTCTTCACAGAAGTAGGCTGAGTCCAATCATAAATGGCCTGAACTTTAACAGGGTCCATCTCGATAGTAGAAGGGGAAAAAATGAAGCCCAAAAATGAAACCTTCTGAACTCCAAAGAGACATTTAGACCCCTTCACAAACAAGGAATGAGCACGAAGGACCTGGAACACCATTCTGACCTGCTTCACATGAGACTCCCAATCGTCCGAAAAGACCAAAATATCATCCAAATATACAATCATGAATCTATCCAGGTACTTTCGGAAGATGTCATGCATAAAGGACTGAAACACAGATGGAGCATTAGAAAGCCCGAATGGCATCACCAAGTACTCAAAATGGCCCTCGGGCGTATTAAATGCTGTTTTCCATTCGTCGCCCTGTTTAATACGCACAAGATTATACGCCCCTCGAAGATATATCTTGGTGAACCAGCTAGCTCCCTTAATCCGAGCAAACAAATCAGACAGTAGCGGCAAAGGGTACTGAAATTTGACGGTGATTTTATTAAGAAGGCGGTAATCTATACAAGGTCTCAGAGAACCATCCTTCTTGGCCACAAAAAAGAACCCTGCTCCCAACGGTGACGACGACGGGCGAATATGCCCTTTCTCCAAGGACTCCTTTATATAACTCCGCATTGCAGCGTGTTCTGGCACAGATAAATTGAACAGTCGGCCCTTCGGAAACTTACTACCAGGAAACAAATTAATAGCACAATCGCAATCCCTATGAGGAGGTAGGGCACTGGATTTGGGCTCATCAAATACGTCCCGGTAATCTGACAAGAACTCAGGGACATCAGAAGGATGGGAAGACGAAATAGACAACAATGGGACATCCCCATGTACCCCTTGACAACCCCAACTGGATACAGACATTGATTTCCAATCCAATACTGGAATATGGACCTGTAGCCATGGCAAACCCAAAACGACCACATCATGCAGATTATGCAACACCAAAAAGCGAATAACCTCCTGATGTGCAGGAGCCATGCACATGGTCAATTGAGTCCAGTACTGAGGCTTATTCTTGGCCAAAGGTGTAGCATCAATTCCTCTCAATGGAATAGGGTACTGTAAGGGCTCCAAGAAAAAACCACAGCGCCTGGCAAACTCCAAGTCCATCAAATTCAGGGCAGCGCCCGAATCCACAAATGCCATAACAGAATAGGACGACAAAGAGCAAATCAGAGTAACGGACAAAAGAAATTTTGGCTGTACCGTACCAATGGTGGCAGACCTAGCGAACCGTTTAGTGCGCTTAGGACAATCAGAGATGGCATGAGTGGAGTCACCACAGTAAAAACACAGCCCATTCTGACGTCTATATTCTTGCCGTTCAGCTCTGGTCAAGGTCCTATCACATTGCATAGGCTCAGGCTTCTGCTCAGGAAACACCGCCAAATGGTGCACATTTTTGCGCTCACGTAAGCGTCGATAGATCTGAATGGCCAAGGACATAGACTCATTCAGACCAGCAGGCGTGGGGAATCCCACCATAACATCCTTAAGGGCTTCAGAAAGACCCTTTCTGAAAATTGCCGCAAGGGCACATTCATTCCACTGAGTAAGCACAGACCACTTTCTAAACTTCTGACAATATACCTCCGCTTCATCCTGACCCTGACACAAAGCCAGCAAAATTTTCTCTGCCTGATCCACTGAATCTGGTTCATCTTAAAGCAATCCAAGCGCCAGAAAAAATGCATCTACATTACGCAATGCAGGATCTCCTGGCACAAAGGAAAATGCCCAGTCTTGAGGGTCGCCACGCAGCAAAGAAATAATGATTTTTACTTGCTGAATGGGGTCACCAGAGGAGCGGGGTTTCAAAGCAAAAAACAGTCTACAATTATTTTTGAAATTGAGGAACTTAGATCTATCCCCAGAAAACAAATCAGGAATTGGAATTCTGGGTTCTAACATCGGGTTCTGAACTACATAATCTTGAATGCCTTGTACCCTTGGAGTGAGTTGATCCACACAAGAGGACAGACCTTGAATGTCCATATCTACACCTGTGTCCTGAACCACCCAGAGATTTAGGGGAAAAGAGAAACAAAACACACTGCAGAGGGAAAAAAAATGGTCTCAGAACTTCTCTTATCCCTCTATTCAGATGCATTAACACTTTGTGGGCCAGCTGTACTGTTATGATTGAACTGGTGGTTAGGAGCACTAGAAATGCCCAGATGAGAAAACTAATAATACAGGACGAGCTCTGGGAAGTGGGAGCTCTGCTGACTGCAGCCTCTAATACTATCACAACAACTAGAAATAGCCGTGGAGCGTTCCTGACTCTGCCTAGACGCCTCTTCACAGCCTAAGAGCTAACTACCCCTAAAGATAGAAAATACAGCCTACCTTGCCTCAGAGAAATTCCCCAAAGAAATAGGCAGCCCCCCACATATATTGACTGTGAGTTAAGATGGAAGTCACAAACACAGGAATGAAATAGGTTTCAGCATAGGAGGCCAGACTTAACTAAACAGACTGCGGTCAGCATAAAAACTAACAAAAAACCACACAGAGTGTGCAAAAGAAACCACCGCACTGACTCACGGCGCGGTGGTGCCACTCTGCATCCCAGAGCTTCCAGCTAACAGGACAAAATCATGATAGCAAGCTGGACAGAAAACAGTGGTAACAAATAAGCTAGCAGGGACTTAGCTTTTGCTGAAGAAGACAGGTCATCTGAAAGATCCAAGAGAACTGAACCAGTACTAGGACATTGACAGCTGGCATCAAGTAACGATCTGAGTGGAGTTAAATAGAGCAGCCAGCCAAGGCCTGAACAAGATCAGCTGAAGAAGGAATCTCAGAACCAGCAGCTCTACTCACAGCCACCAGAGGGAGTCCATGAACAGAACTCGCCGAAGTACCATTCATAACCACAGGAGGGAGCTCGAGAACAGAATTCACAACACTAACCCCATAGTCACATTGTATGAAAAAACACACATCAAGAATAAAGACCTTTAATTGAAAAAATGACACAGACTCATTTAATAATCTTAATTAAACTATAATTACAACTTCGCCTAATTCTAAATAAAGCCCTTGTTCTCTTGTAATAAAACTAACATAAAATACAACAATATACCATACCTGTCTGTCGTTCTGTCCCACACCATAATCCATGTCTGAGCACTCACTGTGCTAGCGGGGATCTCACCCCAGCTCCTCCCGGCTGGGAACGGAGCCCAGTGACCGGAGGTAACCTCTATGACATCACCCCTCAGCATCTCATTCACCAGTAGTTCTCAGCATGTATGGTTGCATCTTGGCACCATCCAGATTGAAAGAGCATTATCTCCCAGATATGGATTACGGCGTGGGACACAATGACAGACAGGTTTGGTATATTGTTGTTTTTTTATTTTAGTTTTATTACAGGTGAACGAAGGCTTCGGTGGAATAGGTGTTTGGTGAGTATAACTGTGCTTGTTATTTTTAAATAAAAAAGTAAAGCTGTGTTTTGTTTTATTTCTAATAAAAGTCTTTATTCTGGCTGTGTATTTATTTACCATCTAACTATAGGATTAGTAATGTATAGGTGTCTTATAGACGTTTCTCCATTACTAAGCCGTGGGCTTGATGTCACCTGACAATACAAAGGTGACATCAACCCCACAAATATGAACCCCACTTGTCATTGACTTGTGAAACAGGCCTCAAAAGTAGTATTTTCCTACATATGGGGTATTGTCATACTCAAGAGAAATTGCACAACTTTTGTGGTCCAATTTCACCTGTTACCCTTGGGAAAATAAAAAATTGGGGGCAAGAAGTTTATTTTTGTGGAAAAAAAATGTGATTTTTTATTTTCATGGCTCTACATTATAAACTTTTGTGAAGCACTTGGGGGTTTAAAGTGCTCACCACACATCTAGATAAGTTCTTTGGGGGATCTACTTTCCAAAATTGTGTCACTTGTTGGGGGTTTCCACTGTTTAGGCACATCAGGGGCTCTCCAAACGCGACATGGTGTCCAATCTCAATTCCAGCCAGTTTTGCATTGAAAAGTCAAACGGTGCTCCATCCTTTCCGAGCTCTGTCATGCGTCCAACAGTTGTTTACCTGCACAAATGGGGTATCAGCGTACTCAGGACAAATTGCACAACTTTTGGTATGCAATTTTTACTGTTACTCTTGGTAAAATAAAAAAAATTTGATCTGAAGTAATTTTTTTGTGAGAAAAAGTTAAATGTACATTTTTTTTAAACATTCCAAAAATTCCTGCGAAGCACCTGAAGGGTTAATAAACTTTTTTTATGTGGTTTTGAACACCTAGAGGGGTGCAGTTTTTAGAATTGGTCACTTTTGGTTATTTTTTATCATATAGATGCCCTCAAAGTGACTTCAAATGTCCCTAAAAAAATTGTGTAAAAGTGAGAAATCCCTGTTTAAATTTTAACCCTTATAACTTCCTAACAGAAAAAAATTTTGGCTCCAAAATCGTGCTGATGTAAAGTAGACATGTGAGAAATGTTACTTATTAAGTATTTTGTGTGACATATCTCTGTGATTTAAGGGCATGAAAATTCTGAGTTGTAAAATTGCGAAATTTTCAAAATTTTCGTCCAATTTCGTTTTTTTTTTCACAAATAGACACAAGTCATATCAAAGAAATTTTACCACTATCATGAAGTACAATATTTCACGAGAAAACATTCTCAGAATCATTGGGATCAGTTGAAGCTTTCCAGTGTTATTACCTCATAAAGGGACAGTGGTCAGAATAGTAAAAATTGGCCCGGTCATTAACATGCAAACCACCCTTGGGTTAAAGGATTTAATTGCCAAGTTTGGTTCTCTTATATGGGCCTTTATTGCAAGGTAGTTAATGTGAGTTCATGAAATAATCAGTCCCTACAGCTATGCCTGCATCTTAGAGGTTTATAGGCATTGTATGGTTCTTGCTTACCTTATACTACTGAGTATTTGTTTTGTGGTCTTGTCATTTTCTTGTGCCAGTCTCATCATGTCCAAAACTGCAAGAGCTAAGCACTGCTCCTGAACATCAATGCTAACAGGCAGCTGGATCCGGCCATTTATAAAGTCACTCCGATACTGCAATGAAGAAGAAAGGGAAATATCTAACTGAGGTATGAGCACATTATTCTCCTGCCACTTATTATTCTATCTACAAGTAAATCAATAAAATCAGAAGCAGATTCGTTCTTCCAAAATGTAAACCATTCCTACATGAAAAATCAAGAGTCAATACTGCACAATCTAAAATATAATTGTACAAGAAAAGGAGGAATGCTGGTATACTGCTGATGTAAATAAATATTCTCAGCAACTTTCTTTTTCATGCTACACCCTATCAATGGGCGGCAGAGTTCATTTGGTTAAAAAACATCTATGAACAAGTTGAGTATGATGTTTTAAGGCAGTAGTATCCTACTGGTTAACATGCCCTCTGAATGCCTCTCTTATGCAGCTGATGATATCATCTCTGTCCTGTGTGCAGTAATATAGCAGGTGAGTCCATACAATGATTAGCTGCAGTTACAAAATTGTGACACACCATTTCTGCTCTGTGTCAGTTGTGTGCAGAATCCCTAGTTTATTTTATTAGATTTAGCTTGGACCTGCTTCCTGCTTTTGAAAGCTGACTGGGAGAAACCTATCACACACAGTAGGCAAGAAAAACAGTCTGAAGCTTCATCACATAGAAAATGAGTGAGAATCTTCAGTAAAGGGAAAGTGATTCTATGTCACTGCTCATGCTTCTTAGGCCAGTCTCACACGTCCAGATAATTCCGGTACCGGAAAAATCGGTACTGGAGTTATCCGTGTCCGTGTGCGCACGTGGCACATCAGTGTGGCACACGTGTGGCAGCCGTGTGCCGCCCGTGTGCCGACTGGGTACCACACGGACCATGCAGGAGAGACAGCGCTACAATAAGCGCTGTCCCCCTGTGTGGTGCTGAAGCCGCCATTCATCCGTTCTTTCCAGCAGCGTTCACTGGGGAGAAGGGATGAAAGATCTTATTTTTTTTGTTTTTTGGGTTTAAAATAAAGTTTCGGGCATCCTCCCCCCTCCCACCCCCTGTGCGCCCGGCCGCCGGCATTAAAATACTCACCCGCCTCCCTTGACGCTTCCTCTCCGCCCCGCAGCTTCTCCTGTATGAGCGGTCACGTGGTGCCGCCCATTACAGTGATGAGTATGGGGTTGGGCGCTGGAGAGAACGGATGAATGGCGGCTTCAGCACCATGCTGGGGGGACAGCGCTTACTGTAAGCGCTGTCTCCAGCACGGCACACGGACTGCACACGGAAAACATCCGTGTGCGGTACGTGTTTTACACGGACCCATTGACTTTAATGGGTCCGTGTAATCCGTGCACTCCCACGAACACTGACATGTCTCCGTGTTTTGCACACGGACACACGGTCCGTGAAAACACGCTGACATGTGCAGAGACACATTGATTTGAATGTGTCTACGTGTGTCAGTGTCTCCGGTACATGAGGAAACTGTCACCTCACGTACCGGAGCCACTGACGTGTGAAACCGGCCTTAGGCCAGTCTCACACATCCAGATAATTCCAGTACCGGAAAAATAGGTACCGGAGTTATCCATGTCCGTGTGTCCATGAGCTCACGTAGGCCATCCGTGTGGCACACGTGCGGCACACGTGCGGCAGCCGTGTGCCGCCTGGGTACTACACGGACCGTGCAGGAGAGACAGCGCTACAGTAAGCGCTGTCCCCCCAGCATGGTTCTGAAGCCGCCATTCATCCATTCTCTCCAGCGCTCGCTGGGGAGAAGGGATGAAAAATCTTTTTTTTTTTGTTTTTTTGTGTTTAAAATAAACTTTAGGGCATCCTCCCCCCTCCCACCCCCTGTGCGCCCGGCCGCCAGCATTAAAATACTCACCCGTCTCCCTCGACGCTTGCTCTCCGCCCCGCAGCTTCTCCTGTATGAGCGGTCACGTGGTGCCGCTCATTACAGTTGATGAATATGCGGCTCCACCTCCCATAGGGAGCTGTGGAGGAGGCAGAAAAATTAATTTCTCCATTTCCTCCATTGCCGAGGTCAGCGTATATCGCACATGACTCGGATGATATCCGAGTGATGTGCGTTGTCTCACACGCACCCATAAGCTTATATGGGTGTGAGATTCGGCCGAGTGTCAGTGACAATCGCAGCATGCTATGATTTCACTCGCACATTGAAAACGGTCGAGCAAAAAAACTCTGATGTGAGCTGCCTCATAGATGAATACTGGTCCGAGTGCTATGCAATATTTTATCTCGTACCACTTGTCCGTATTCATCGCTATTGTGACCCCGGCCTAACATGTATTTTAGATAATTCAAATTAAAGTTACTCTATAGCAGCTGCCCCCAACCTTTTAGACCTAGAGAGCCACATTCAGCTCTGAGAGGGGGTCACGAGCAACATCCTGCTCCTGTCCCCCTCAACGTAGTGTCAACCAAAGCCCCCTTTAACAGGTACCATTATATGTGCATCCAGATCTGCTCTTCTGTGCAGGGCTACTCAAAAATTCACCATTTTGAGATGTACTCTTCACACCTGTCTGCTAGACCTGGAGTAAATGCACCAAGCTGGCAGACAGTCGCGAGCCACAATTCATGGGACGCGAGCCACTTGTGGCTCCCGACCTACAGGTTGGGGACCCCTGCTGTATAGGAAAATAATGAATTGTTATAATCCTTCAGCAATAGTAAAAGACTAATAGTTTAGTTGTTTTTATTTGTTTTTGTTTTTATGTACCGCCAGTAATTATTTATCAGCCTTTGTACAGTTTCAAATATTTGTAATATACTCCATTACTGTTTTTTCTTCCTACGATTTTTAACACCTGGCTGGAAGCACTGGATTATCTGCCTAGTTCATGCTGTTATAGTAGCAAATTTGAACTACATATCTAGCAAAATAGTGAGAGCTTCCATCCCCCATGCTAAGATACTGTCTACAAACACTCCCTGCCAGAGCATGGGCGAAGAAAGCAGAGAAGCTAATACTGGAGTACGGATTATGATAGACATGCAGTACAAATCAGCTACTAAAACAGCACTAACTAGGTAAATATGCTAGCAGTTATAGCATCGTGTTAAAGAGAGAAGAAAACAAAATATAATAATGAAGTATATTACAAAGATTCATAGCTTTACAAAGGTTGCTCAATAATTAAATAAAAAGAATAAGCTCTTGAAATAGCAGGATACCATGTTTTCTTAACTAACCTGGGCAAAGAGATAGTCTATAACCTGGTAGCTGAGAATTGGCTCAGGAGCCAAATTCATTAGGCAGCAGCGTGCAGATTTTTGTTCACTGGTTCCAATCCAACCTGGGAAAAAGAATCTACAGATGGAGACAAGCAAAAAGAAAAGTAATTATCATAGCCCAAATAAATTGGTAAATCCAATGGTACTATCAAAGAAAAGTGTGAACTGAGTCTTTACTCTTCTTCTGAGAAAATTGTGTCTTTCCCTTCTCTTTTCTTACATTTAAGTTCTTGAATAAGGGCTCATTCCCACTTGCGTTGAAATCGGGCGAATGCAATCCGATTAAAAATCTATATCTAGAAAATTTCCCACTGCGCTCGCCCTGACATCACATATGAAGTGAGTTCATTGGCTGTGAAGTCCCAGGAGCTTTCTGACGGCACTGCAAGCAGGAGAACTTTCTCAGGCCCACGGTGCCATCAGACAGGTAATAGGAGTTCATGGGGAGACAATGAGTACATGCTGCTCAGTGTCTCTGCTGGATGACAGGCTGTATGGTCGCATCATGCAACCATGCAGCCTGCCAATTAGTTGTAGCAGAGCTAGACCCGTCGTGGGACAAATTAATTATCACCTTCTCTGTGGAAAAGTGAGGAATATTGTTGCTTTTTATTTTAACTCTTTTGCAGGAGACAATGGTGCCTGTGGAATGGGCGATGCTGTAAGTATGGTTTAATTAAGATTTATTAAAGGCGTTAGTATTATTCTTTCAGTTAAATGACTTTTTTCTGGGTGTATACGTTTTTATACAATGACAATGGGGTTAGTAATGGGGGTGTCTAATTGATGCCTCTCCATTACTTGATGTCACCTGACAATACAAAGCTGACATCAACCCCCCCAACTATCACTCCACTTGCCACTGCTACAAGGCAAGTGGGAAGAGTGAGGCTAAGTGCCAGGATTGGCACTTCTTATAGATGTGCCTTTTCTGGGGCAGCTGAGAGCCGATGTTTTTAGACTGGGGGGCCAATATCCATGGCTCCTTCCTAGGCTATTAATATCAGCCCACAGCTGTCTGCATAGCCTTTGGTGGTTATTAATTATAGGGGATCCCTAGATCATTTTTTGGGGGTCCCCCCTTTTAATAGCCAGAAAAGGCAAAATATACAGCTGTGAGCTGATATTTATAGCCTCGGAAGCTCCATGGGTATTACCCCCTTCCCAGGATATAAACATCTGCCCCCAGCCATCGGCCTTCCCTCTGCTGTTTAAGAAAATTATGCAGGAGCCCACGCCATTTTTTTCAAAAAAATAATCTTTTGTTAATTATATACATGTACAGTAAGCTGCACACATACTGTACTAATTGTATTTGTCACTGACAACTATACATCTATCTATTCTATGTGTATATTCTGTATGTAATCCATCTATTTTATCCTGTCAGCTCCTGCTGTATTTTACTCTCTCGCTCTGCAGATATGAAGTTAATCTGCAGGTTAATAGCATTACTATTAGTGCCTGGTGTTGCATAGTTTGGTCACAGAAGAAACTTGTGGGAGTAGATTATATGGGGTAATTCAACTTTTATCTACACAGAACATGAGGTACATGCATCAGCTTCTTAATACAGCATAACAGGAAGTCTGAAGGACCTTTTACCAGAGAGAAAGTGAAACCAAAATACAAGTATATGCTTTACATTCAACTAAGCATATAACAGTAACAACATTGCCATCTACTGTCAGAAACGTGTAAACTCCTCCTGCACACAAATAAGTCTGTATATGTTGCATATCTGCCAACACCTGGCCGTGGTACTGAAAGTTGAGCTCCCTGGAGAAAATTAACTTTATTCCTCCCATGAGCTGCCATCATGCCTCTATGACTGAAAACTGTCAGCTTCTGGGAGGAATAATGTTCATTTTCTCCCACATGTTGCACAGTACAGTGGCCTGGGTCCTCTCTAATACTATTAACCTTCAAATTAACCATTATGTCTTCAGGTTAATAGTATTATTTGGTGTGGCATATTCCCTTCAAATATAGATATTTATAAAGGATATAGCTAATGGACAACTGGGTGCTAGTGGCCAAGCTCCTTGGAAACCAGCTGTAAATTATGAAAAATAAAAGCTCTCATTGCAGGAGAATGACAGCAAATAGAGAAAGCAAGTCAATTGCAAACTTGCTTAGCAGTTATTTTCATGATGTGTAACTTAAAGCAATTTAATAGTTAGAGAATACACCTTTAAGTAATAAAAAATATTGGAATGCAGCACCTGATCCGATAAAGCACAATATAAGTTATTCCTTCATCCAGTGTAAATATGTGATTTGGATTGTACCAGGTCTTGAGATCAGGAGATACCAGTGCAAACAAGGAATGATATACAGGCAGGATTCCTGGGTAACCAGAAGAAAAATAAGACATTTGTACTGAAAGTAAAAACAAACACATTTTTCTTATTTTAAAAGATGAAGCAGATCATACATGGTGTCATATTGTCTAGGTATAGCAATCTACGTCCTGGATTTACGCATAACACATGGCAAGGAAATTTCAATGTTGATGTCTACAAAAGCACATACACTTTTTATAATGTTTTATGAGTAAAATGAAAAGCTACAAGATCAAATCATTTTGAAATATATTAATATATTGTATCAGTGTACAAAACAGGTTTGTTTTTCTGTTGCCACGCTTTTTCCAGCCCACTGAGACCAAGATAACAACAACTCCAAATGACCATGAATAGGTAATATCTATGGTCTTCTTAGTGATCTGTTGTGGTTTTGGCTTCCTTCTCAAAGAATTGCTTTTAATCATAAATAACGAGGAACCTTGACACGGGTTGTAATCGTGTGCATTTTTTTGAAAATATGTGCTAATTTATGTTTTTATCTTTGCAGGATCCACCCAAGCCCTGTTATATTGGTGGGGGCATTTTACTTTAGGTGCATTAGAAAGCTATTAAATTGTTAAAAAGGTGGCCCTGCTCTTCTGTAAATACTTTATTTTCTGTAATCTTTCTGTAAGATGCCCTCCTGGTCACATGATCACTGGCTGAGGATCCCCTGACTTCCTGTGATGTCACATGAGATTATCCCTGACTTCCTGAATCTGGAATCAGACGTGACATCAGAGTCATGTGACTATCTCGCGGAATGGGGAGATCTATTCAGCAGTGCTAAGGCTAAGTTCACATTTGCGTTTGGAGGCTTTGTCGAGGGCTGCATACGTCCTCTGTTAAGCCCCGCCTACTTCCGCATACTTCTGCATCCGTCCTGCGTACCTATATTTAACATTGTGTACGCAGGACATGCGCACGTATGTGGATGTATGTGGATACGTTGTTTGAACTTGTAGCGTTCCCATGCAGTCAGCAGGTGCGAAGGCAGGGCTTAATGGAGGATGCACGCAGCCCTCCACAAAGCCCTCAAATGCAAATGTGAACCCAGCCGTACTCACTGTTTCTGTGCATACAGCTGCCAACACAGCTTGTTCATCTACTTGCACATTTCTCCCGACAGAGCTCCCCCTTGTATGTGTGTCTTTCCACACACTACTCTAAACCCTGTGTAATATATGTAGTCTATAGCTATACATATATACCCTGCTGTCCATACATATCTCTCTCCCCATCTATCCATCATATTACAATAGAATATGATTAGTCAGTGGCAAGAAGTGGGGGGGATAATCCAAGCCTGGTGTTCTGGTGCTTTGTGTTATTTCTATGCACTGTATCAGTGACTTGTATGGACAGGATGTTATGCTGAAGTTGTGTGTGATGCTGGAGAAAGAGTGGGATGATTTTAGGTGCAGTTATAAGGAGTATGCTGGCTTACAGCCAACCACAAGGACATTTGATAAATGTAGTTAGAAGAGAGCAAAGGAAACTAAAGGGAAAGTGATGACTGTGACAACAGATCTTGTGATAAGGGACAGAAAGTGATGAAGAAAAGCATAAAATGAAAATTAGCAGAAAAGGTATATTGGAATCTATAGGGGCACTATTTTAAGGCATTTATAGTAAATTCAGTAACAGAGTTAGGGTAGTATACAACCTCTTTGAGGCTCACTCAGATGTCTGTTTTTCACTTTTGTGCTGTATCAATATTTTTCATGGCTATAACTAACACCAATTATAGAGAAACCAAGAGAGCCCGCTAAACATGGATCAAGAAAAATGGGTATGGGACAAAGGTTTATGATGTAAAACACCTTTATTTAATAGTGGGTGGCAATGATTGGCACTGTGTGCATCAAAGTGCAAGCACAAGTAAACAATAATTCAATATAAAAATATAATGAAAACAGAATTTATACACAGAGGTATAGAGGTAAGTTCAAAGAGGGGACCACAGAAGAGATGAGGTCGCAAAACTGGTTATTGAAGTGCATAGACAGAGTAAACCCTTTAATCTTGCCATATATATTTTATATATGTAGAGGTGGAAGTATTTCATTATACAGTAATTATGCATTCTGACACCTCTCCCAAGATAATAATGCCATAAGAGAGAATATGATCTACAAAGGATTGTATAGGGAGAGGGAATGTGTATAGCAGCAAGGGTTACCTGATAGTAGTCTGGTGGTGGTCACCGGTTCAAGTGCGATGCACACCCCTACCATATCAATTATAGTCTATGGTACTATTCACATGTATGTAGCTTTTCTGAAAACCATATGTCCATAAAAAAACACAGACACATGTATGATT
Organism: Ranitomeya variabilis; assembly: GCF_051348905.1. Taxonomy (NCBI): domain Eukaryota; kingdom Metazoa; phylum Chordata; class Amphibia; order Anura; family Dendrobatidae; genus Ranitomeya; species Ranitomeya variabilis. The sequence goes on from NC_135232.1 coordinate 511,365,829, forward strand.
TTGATCTGAGTCACAAATCAAAATCACTCATGCAAATTTGCAAATCTATGGATCCATGTGAATTACGATTAGCACATGAATGCCATCTGTGTGCTATCACTGAGCTGTCTGTTTTTATAATTGAAATGGGTAGGAGAAGCTTTGCATCTTTGAGGGGGACTTGCAGATGAGAAAAACATATTTGTTTTGTTTTGCACGCATATTTTTTGCAGGGTGCAGTTGGGCCCAAATGGTTCTGTACACTGTGGCCTCTGTTCACACAGGATGGATTTTAGCACTGGGCAGCCCGCCATAGGGTGTCATTAATAGGCTGGAGCCAGATGCTTGCATTCCTTGTGTGAACACGCCACATGCAGAGTATGTATCTTAGTGCATTGGTGTACCACACGGCCAAACCCTTATTGAAGGCTGGCTGTTTCATTAGGTATTGTACCTGTGCATTTGCTATTTTATTTGGGTCCGTTGCACCCTGCTTGTGCATATGTATTGAGGCCCATTTAGACAGGTAAACATCTTTGCCTTGTTTTGGTGTGTTTTCTTGAATTTTTCCTTTTTTGGTGTTTTACTCTGCAGCCATCTCTTTCTCATTTGTGGGCCCAAAAAATAATTTTATTCTACCGCTGTGTCTATATGAGTAGTGTGTCTAAAAAATTATTCTACTATGCAGCCATCTTTTTGTAAATACTGTGTTTAAAAAATAATTCTACTCTGCAGCAGTCTCTTTCCCATTTTTGGGCACCCCCAAGAAAAAAATTTCTACTGCTGTGTCTATACGAATAGTCTGCTTAAAAAATTATTCTACTATGCAGCAGTCTTTTTGCTAGTTGTGTGTCTAAAAAAAAGCTACTTTATCGCTGTATCTGTACAATATGTGGTTGTGTGTAAAAAAATAATTGTGCTTTTAAGACTCTATGTGCACTCTGCAATCATGCCTCTGGGAGTACTATGCCAAAAAACTCCACCTTTGGAGTACTGTGCCAAAAAGCCTCTGGGAAAACTGTGCCAAAAAAGCAGCTTTGTGTACTGTGACAAAAAGTCTCTAGGAGTACTGTGCCAAGCATCCTCTGTGTGTACTTTACAACCCTGCCTCTGGGAGTACTGTACCACAATCCTATGCATATAGTACCAAAAAGCCTGTTTGTACTGTGACAAAAATCCTCTGGAGGTACTATGCAAAACAGCCTCTGTGTGTACTCTACAACTCTGCCTCTTGGAGTACTGTGCCAAAAAGCCTCTGTGTGTACTGTGCCAAAAAGCCTCTGGGAGTACTGTGACATTAAGCCTCTGTGTGTACTATGAAAAAAAGCCTCTGTGTGTGTACTCTGCAACCTTTCCTCTGGGAGTACTGTACCAAAAAACTTCTGTGTGTACTCTGCAACTCTGCCTTTGTGAGTACTGTGCTAAAAAGCATCTTTGTGCACTCTGCAACCTTGCCTCTGGGATTAATGTGCCAAAAAAGACTGTGTGTACAGTGTCAAAAAGACTCTGGGAGTACTGTGCTAAAAAACACTTTAGGAGTTCTGTGCCAAAAAGCCTCTGTGTGTTGTGAGGCAGTGACCCCTGTTACAGCTAGGGGGCGCTGTATGTGCTCTGCAGAATGTGCATGGAAGCGTAGTGAGGCCATGAGGCCGTACTACAGACACAGGTGTGGCTGTAACTAGAATGATGAAGCAGTGACTGATTAAAAAGCCCTGTAGTAGTGGGGGAGGTGTCAGTGTGTTCTTGGAAGCAGACAGGGCAGTTGTCTGCAGAGCTCTCTCTGTGTGGAGCAACACAGAGGCTAATGGAACCAGAGAGACTGACACCCTGCGTTCTTGGGCTGTCTTATGTGTACCTGGCTGCACTCCAGAGGATAAAGAGTGCAGTACGCTGAGTGAGTACAGAGACTTGTTACCGGCGTGCGGTCACCCAGGGAAACTGGAAAGAGGGAAGTTCGGCCTGTGTATTGACTGCGTCATATAGCCATGCATTTTTCATGGACTGTATGAAGAAGCCGTATTCTCTATTGACTGTGTGAAGTAACGCAATAAAATAACTTTTGTTTGAACTTGTATGGGTCACTGCTGTTTCACTGTGTATGGTCATACCGCTGCATCACATATGGTGGAAAGAATGCGGGCCATGTGAACTGAGGCATACCCAAAGCTTGCTGCATGTCAGTGATTAAGCCTGCAAAGCTACAGTTTAAGCCAGCTGATAAAATGGAGGAGCTTTTGAAGCAGTTTGCCCGCTCTCAGCAGCAGCAGCAGCAAGAGGCGCTGCTATTACAGCGACAACAGTTGGAGCTACAAAAGCAGCAACAGCAGCAGACTACTGAATTGTTGATGCAGCAGTTCGCGGCTATGCGAGAGGCAGGTTCACCAGGGACAGCATTCCAGTTTGAGGCTCGGTACAAGGTCCGGTCAGTGCTGAGGAAGATGGAGCCTGAGGACGACATGGAGGCTTTTCTCACCATCTTTGAACGTACTGCGGAGCGGGAGAGCTTGCCTGAGACTCAGTGGGCTGAGGTGGTGTCCAATTTCCTGACGGGAGATGCCCAGAAAGCCTTCATAGACCTCAGTCGGGACGATGCCCTGGACTATGGGAAGCTGAAAGGTGAGATCCTTGCTAGACTGGGGGTTAATACATATGTGCGGGCCCAACGGGTGTTCCAATGGTCCTTTTCTGAGACTCACCCTGCCCGATCTCAGGCGCATGACTTGCTGCAACTAGTTAAAAAATGGCTTCAGCCTGAGACATTAACCCCGTTCCATTAACCCCGTTCCAGATGGTAGAGAGGGTGGTGGTTGACCGCCTGGTGAGGGCTCTGCCAGCAGCCATACAGCGTTGGGTGGGACAAGGGGACCCAGGCACTCTGGATGAAGTGGTGGGACTGGTAGAGCGATATACAGCCACTCAGGACTTTATACGGGGCACTGCTCCATTTCGGCTGTCACGTAAGGTTTCCCCAGCCCAGGAGCCGGGGAAAACTAAAACGGCTCCTGGGCACAGTCATGCTGCAGTGATCAGGTGTTGGCGCTGCCAAGGGCCCGGCTGTTGTGGATTCTGTTTTTGGGCTCCCTCTGGTGGTTACGGCTGGTACTGGGTGACTTTGGTGGGTTGCGGTCTCTGCTTTCCACCTGTCCATCAGAGGCTGGGTGTTTCCTATTTAACCTGGCTTTTCTGTCATTCCTTTGCCGGCTATCAATGTACTCAGATGTGCTCAGTTTGGTTCCTGACTACCTGCTCCCAGATCTCTCAGGATAAGCTAAGTTCTGTTTTTTAGTTGTTTGGTTTTTTGTCCAGCTTGCTAATTATGACTCTATGCTAGCTGGTAGCTCTAGTGGGCTGAGGTTCTCCCCATGTGCCATGAGTTGGCACATGGGTTCTTGTAATCTCAGGATGGTTTTTGATTAGGGTTTTTTGCTGACCGCTCAGACCCCTTTTGTATCATTCTGCTTTCTAGTTATAGCGGGCCTCATTTTGCTAAATCTATTTTCATCTCTATGTGCGTGCCTTCCTCTCATTTCACCGTCAATACATGTGGGGGGCAACTATACCTTTTGGGGTTCATTCCTCTGGAGGCAAGCTAGGTCTTTATTTCCTCTGCAGTGCTAGTTAGCTCTTAGGCTGGCGCGTGGCGTCTAGAATCAACGTAGGCACGCTCCCTGGCTATTTCTAGTTGTGTTTGTCAGGAGTAGGGCAGCGGTCAGCCCAGGTTCCATCACCCTAGAGCTCGTCCGTTATTTATGTTATTTTGCTTGTCCAGTGCGATCCCCAGCCATTGGGATCTAGGACAGTATAGCCGGCCTACAAAGTGTTAATTGTTTGGGCTGAAGCAGGAGAAAAAGAAGTGTTTAAGGGAATTTTTTTTTTTTCCCCTCAGAGTTTTGCTGCCTAGCCCTTAATTGCTGTCTAGCTGCTTCTTACCTCCTCTTAACCCTTGAATGGCTCTGACCTTAGCTGTTTAACATGGATGTCCAGAGTTTGGCTTCCAGCCTGAGTAATCTTGCTGCAAAAGTTCAAAACATACAGGATTTTGTTGTTCACACTCCCATGTCTGAACCTAGAATTCCTATTCCAGAGCTTTTTTCTGGAGATAGATCTACCTTCCTGAATTTCAGGAACAATTGCAAATTGTTTCTTTCTTTGAAATCTCGCTCCTCTGGAGACCCTGCTCAGCAGGTTAAGATTGTAATATCTTTCCTGCGGGGCGACCCTCAGAATTGGGCATTTGCATTGGCACCAGGGGATCCTGCAATGCTCAGTGTGGATGCGTTTTTTCTGGCACTGGGATTGCTCTATGAGGAACCTAACCTGGAGATTCAGGCTTAAAAGGCTTTATTAGCCCTCTCTCAGGGGCATGATGAAGCAGAAGTATATTGTCAAAAATTTCGGAAATGGTCGGTGCTTACTCAGTGGAATGAGTGCGCCCTGGCTGCAAACTTCAGAGATGGTCTTTCTGAGGCCATTAAGGATATTATGGTGGGGTTCCCTGCGCCTACAGGTCTGAATGAGTCTATGACTATGGCCATTCAGATTGATCGGCGTTTACGGGAGCGCAAACCTGTGCACCAGTTGGCGGTGTCTTCTGAACAGGCACCTGAGACTATGCAATGTGATAGAATTCAGTCCAGAAGTGAACGGCAAAATTATAGGCGGAAAAATGGATTGTGTTTTTATTGTGGTGATTCAGCTCATGTTATATCAGCATGCTCTAAACGCACAAAAAAGGTTGATAAATCTTTTGCCATTAGTACTCTGCAGTCTAAGTTCATTTTGTCTGTAACTCTGATTTGTTCACTGTCATCCATTTCCGTCGATGCCTATGTGGATTCGGGCGCTGCCCTGAGTCTTATGGATTGGTCATTTGCCAAACGCTGCGGTTTTAGTCTGGAGCCTATGGAAGTTCCTATTCCTTTGAAGGGAATTGACTCTACACCATTGGCTATGAATAAACCGCAGTACTGGACACAAGTGACCATGCGCATGACTCCCGTTCATCAGGAGGTGATTCGCTTCCTTGTACTGTATAATTTACATGATGTACTAGTGCTTGGTCTGCCATGGTTACAAACTCATAATCCTGTCCTGGATTGGAAAACAATGTCTGTGTTAAGCTGGGGATGTCAGGGGGTTCATGATGATGCACCTCTGATTTCAATTGCTTCATCTACTCCTTCTGAGGTCCCTGCGTTTTTGTCTGACTATCGGGATGTTTTTGAGGAGCCTAAGCTCAATTCGCTCCCTCCTCATAGGGATTGTGACTGTGCTATAGAATTAATTCCTGGCAGTAAGTTCCCTAAGGGTCGTTTATTTAATCTGTCAGTGCCAGAGCATACTGCTATGCGGAATTATATTAAGGAGTCCTTGGAAAAGGGACATATTCGTCCATCTTCGTCCCCTCTGGGAGCAGGTTTTTTTTTCGTGGCAAAAAAAGATGGTTCCCTGAGGCCTTGTATAGATTATCGCCTTCTGAATAAGATTACAGTCAAATATCAGTATCCATTGCCATTATTGACTGATTTGTTTGCTCGCATTAAGGGGGCTAGGTGGTTCACTAAGATAGATCTTCGCGGTGCGTATAATCTTGTGCGGATAAAACAGGGTGATGAGTGGAAAACCGCATTTAATACGCCTGAGGGCCATTTTGAGTATTTGGTAATGCCTTTTGGACTTTCTAATGCTCCTTCAGTCTTTCAGTCCTTTATGCACAATATTTTCCGTGAATATCTGGATAAGTTTATGATTGTGTATTTGGATGATATTTTGGTGTTTTCTGATGACTGGGAGTCTCATGTTCTACAGGTCAGGAAGGTGTTTCAAGTCCTGCGGGCCAATTCTCTGTTTGTGAAGGGCTCAAAATGTCTCTTCGGAGTCCAGAAAATTTCTTTTTTGGGGTACATTTTTTCTCCTTCTACTATTGAGATGGATCCCGTCAAGGTTCAGGCGATTTGTGACTGGACACAACCTACATCTGTTAAGAGTCTTCAGAAGTTCTTGGGTTTTGCTAATTTTTATCGTCGGTTCATTACTAATTTTTCCAGTGTTGTTAAACCTTTGACTGATTTGACTAAAAAGGGTGCTGATGTTGCTAATTGGTCTCCTACGGCTGTGGAGGCCTTTCAGGAACTTAAGCGCCGGTTTTCTTCTGCTCCTGTGTTATGTCAACCAGATGTTTCACTTCCTTTTCAGGTTGAGGTTGATGCTTCCGAGATTGGAGCGGGGGCGGTTTTGTCACAGAGAAGTTCCAATGGCTCGGTGATGAAGCCATGTGCGTTCTTTTCTAGAAAATTCTCGCCCGCCGAGCGCAATTATGATGTGGGTAATCGGGAGCTTTTGGCCATGAAGTGGGCATTTGAGGAGTGGCGTCATTGGCTTGAGGGTGCTAGACATCGTGTGGTGGTCTTGACTGATCACAAAAATCTGATTTACCTTGAGTCTGCCAGGCGTCTGAATCCTAGACAGGCTCGTTGGTCATTGTTTTTTTCTCGTTTCAATTTTGTGGTTTCATACCTGCCAGGTTCAAAGAATGTGAAGGCAGATGCTCTTTCCAGGAGTTTTGTGCCTGACTCTCCTGGAGACTCTGGGCCTACTGGTATCCTTAGGGATGGGGTAATATTGTCCGCCGTCTCCCCAGACTTGCGACGTGCATTGCAGGAGTTTCAGGCGGATAAACCTGATCGTTGTCCACCAGAAAGACTGTTTGTTCCGGATGATTGGACCAGTAGAGTCATCTCCGAGGTCCATTCTTCTGTGTTGGCTGGTCATCCTGGAATATTTGGTACTAGAGACTTGGTGGCCAGGTCTTTTTGGTGGCCTTCCTTGTCAAGGGATGTGCGCACCTTTGTGCAGTCTTGTGAAGTGTGTGCTCGGGCTAAGCCTTGCTGTTCTCGGGCCAGTGGGTTGTTGTTATCCTTGCCTATCCCGAAGAGGCCTTGGACGCACATTTCCATGGATTTTATTTCAGATCTCCCTGTCTCACAGAAAATGTCCGTTATCTGGGTTGTGTGTGACCGCTTTTCTAAGATGGTTCATTTGGTACCCTTGCCTAAGTTGCCTTCCTCTTCTGAGTTGGTCCTTTTATTTTTTCAGAACGTGGTTCGTTTGCATGGGATTCCGGAGAATATCGTTTCTGACAGGGGATCCCAGTTTGTGTCTAGATTTTGGCGGACGTTTTGTGCTAAGATGGGCATTGATTTGTCTTTCTCGTCTGCATTCCATCCTCAGACGAATGGCCAGACGGAGCGAACTAATCAGACCTTGGAAACTTATTTAAGGTGTTTTGTTTCTGCTGATCAAGATGACTGGGTTGCCTTTTTGCCACTGGCCGAATTTGCCCTTAATAATCGGGCTAGTTCTGCTACTTTGGTCTCTCCTTTCTTTTGTAATTCGGGGTTTCATCCTCGTTTTTCCTCTGGTCAGGTGGAGCCTTCGGATTGTCCTGGAGTGGACGTGGTGGTGGACAGGCTACATCAGATTTGGAATCAGGTGGTGGACAATTTGAAGTTGTCTCAGGAGAAGACTCAGCAGTTTGCTAATCGCCGTCGCCGCGTGGGTCCCCGACTTCTTGTTGGGGACTTGGTGTGGTTGTCTTCTCGTTTTGTCCCTATGAAGGTCTCTTCTCCTAAGTTCAAGCCTCGGTTCATCGGTCCTTATAAGATCTTGGAGATTCTTAACCCTGTATCTTTTCATTTGGATCTCCCAGCATCGTTTGCTATCCATATTGTGTTCCATCGGTCGTTATTGCGGAGGTATGAGGTGCCCGTTGTTCCTTCGGTTGAGCCTCCTGCTCCGGTGCTGGTGGAGGGAGAATTGGAGTATGTTGTTGAGAAGATCTTGGATTCTCGTGTTTCCAGATGTAAACTCCAGTATTTGGTTAAGTGGAAGGGTTATGGTCAGGAGGATAATTCCTGGGTGGTCGCCTCTGATGTTCATGTGACTGATTTGGTCCGCGCCTTCCATAGAGCTCATCCTGATCGCCCTGGGGGTTCTCGTGAGGGTTCGGTGACCCCTCCTCAAGGGGGGGGTACTGTTGTGGATTCTGTTTTTGGGCTCCCTCTGGTGGTTACGGCTGGTACTGGGTGACTTTGGTGGGTTGCGGTCTCTGCTTTCCACCTGTCCATCAGAGGCTGGGTGTTTCCTATTTAACCTGGCTTTTCTGTCATTCCCTTGCCGGCTATCAATGTACTCAGATGTGCTCAGTTTGGTTCCTGACTACCTGCTCCCAGATCTCTCAGGATAAGCTAAGTTCTGTTTTTTAGTTGTTTGGTTTTTTGTCCAGCTTGCTAATTATGACTCTATGCTAGCTGGTAGCTCTAGTGGGCTGAGGTTCTCCCCATGTGCCATGAGTTGGCACATGGGTTCTTGTAATCTCAGGATGGTTTTTGATTAGGGTTTTTTGCTGACCACTCAGACCCCTTTTGTATCATTCTGCTTTCTAGTTATAGCGGGCCTCATTTTGCTAAATCTATTTTCATCTCTATGTGCGTGCCTTCCTCTCATTTCACCGTCAATACATGTGGGGGGCAACTATACCTTTTGGGGTTCATTCCTCTGGAGGCAAGCTAGGTCTTTATTTCCTCTGCAGTGCTAGTTAGCTCTTAGGCTGGCACGTGGCATCTAGAATCAACGTAGGCACGCTCCCTGGCTATTTCTAGTTGTGTTTGTCAGGAGTAGGGCAGCGGTCAGCCCAGGTTCCATCACCCTAGAGCTCGTCCGTTATTTATGTTATTTTGCTTGTCCAGTGCGATCCCCAGCCATTGGGATCCATGACACCCGGCCATGTGGCTGCTAACTGCCCATTGGTGTCTGAACCTATGGACTGCAAGTATGGTCGCCGTATTTCTATGTATGCTCAGCCTGTTGGTACCACCACTACAGGCACCGCCGACAGCGAACCCCAGCTGTGCCAGGTACTTGTGAATGGGTGCCGAACAGAGGCTCTTCTGGACACGGGGAGTAAAGTGACTCTGGTCCACCGTTCCCTTGTTGCTGGGGACAACACCAACGGACAGAAAGTGGAGGTGATGGGTATCCATGGGGAAATCCGGGAGTACCTGACCGTGGAGGTCAATTTTTCTACACCATGTGGAGACATTAGACATGTGGTGGGAGTGGCGAAGACCCTTCCCTATGGGACTGTGTTGGGAAGAGATTTTCCCCTGTTTTGGTCCCTGTGGGAGACCAGGGTAAACCCTCTCATGGAAAAAGTTATACCGGGTGCAGAACCCAAAGATATTGAAATACCTGCCATAGGGGTCGCCAACCTAGGGACAGAGTGTAATCCCGACAGGCTCCCCCTAGAGGTAATGGCAGGAGAAGCTAAAGATGTTGTTTCGGGCGTAGAACCCGAAGATCCTAAGAGGTATGCCACAGGGGTCGCCAATTTAGGATTAGAGTGTAATCCCGATAGGCTCCCTCTAGAGGTTGTGGCAGTAGAGGTTGTGGGGACCCCATTGAACCCTGAGCGGGAGCTATTCCCTGGTAAGGTTGGGACAGCTCAGATCCAGGGTCCCTTTCGGAGATGCAGATATAAAAGACGCAGGTATGAGAAGAGCCGAGAGTGTATGATCGCAGAGGCGACTGGGGACGTGCGCACGAGGAACTCTATGGCACCGGTCAAGGATGGGGCCGGGAGTCAGGGTAAATCAGATAGAGTGCTCGCTAGACAGCAGTGTCGGGAGGCTCCGGTTCGGGTGCGGCATAGTACAGATATATGCTCAGAGTTGCCAGCGCGGTCTGTGGCGTTTTAGCGTGATATAGTCACTGAGGCACGGGCAAGGGTACAGAGGAAACGGTACCAGGGGCCCGAAAGCAGATACTTAGGTGACAGGATGACCCGTGGGGTTACTGAACCTGAAGTAAACAAAGTAAAGACCACCCAAAACTGGCCCAAATCTGCGGTTAATCAGAAAAGAGGGTTTGGCTTCTGTAATAGAGATCGGGGTGGGTGGTCCCGTAATGAAATATGGAAGAGAAATGCAAAGGGGAGGGATGCGTGCGTTGATCGATGGTTCCGGTCCCTACTTTGGTTTCTTAATGTAGTGAGCAAGGATGTCAGGGGGGCATACCGATGCCCTGTCTTTCGCCCTTACGGGGTAACAAATGTTCTACCCCACAGGTATGAACAGGGGGGGAGGATATGTGAGGCAGTGACCCCTGTTACAGCTAGGGGACGCTGTATTTGCTCTGCAGAATGTGCATGGAAGCGTAGTGAGGCCATGAGGCCGTACTACAGACACAGGTGTGGCTGTAACTAGAATGATGAAGCAGTGACTGATTAAAAAGCCCTGTAGTAGTGGGGGAGGTGACAGTGTGTTCTTGGAAGCAGACAGGGCAGTTGTCTGCAGAGCTCTCTCTGTGTGGAGCAACACAGAGGCTAATGGAACCAGAGAGACTGACACCCTGCATCTTGGGCTGTCTTATGTGTACCCAGCTGCACTCCAGAGGATAAAGAGTGCAGTACACTGAGTGAGTACAGAGACTTGTTACCGGCGTGCAGTCACCCTGGGAAACTGGACAGAGGGAAGTTCGGCCTGTGTATTGACTGCATCATATAGCCATGCATTATTAATGGACTGTATGAAGAAGCCGTATTCTCTATTGACTGTGTGAAGTAACACAATAAAAGAACTTTTGTTTGAACTTGTTTGTGTCACTGCCGTTTCACTGTGTATGGTCATACCGCTGCATCACAGTGTGCTGTGCCAAAAAACCTCCTTGTGTACTCTGAAACCCTACCTCTGGAAGTACTGTGCCAAAAATCCAATGCATATTGTGCCCAAAAGCTTCTGTGTGTACTCTGCAACCCTGCCTCTGGGACTACTGTGCCAAAAAGCCTCTGAGTGTACTCTGCATCCCTACCTCTGGGAGTACTGCACCTAAAATCATCTATGTGTACTGTGCCAAAAAGCCTCTGGAAGTACTGTACCAAGAACCCTCTATGTGTACTCTGCACCCCTGCCTCTTGGAGTACTGTGACAAAAAGCCTCTGGGAGTACTGTGCCAAAAAGCCTCTAAGTGTACAGTGACAAAAAGCCTCTGTGTGTACTCTGCAACTCTGCCTTTGGGAGTACTGTGGCAAAAGGAATCTTTGTGTCATGTCGGACGCTGTTCACACTAGGGCGTCCGACAGACAGCGGTAATTCCACTTACGTCTACTACACGCTCACTGGCGTCGGCTAGATTTTATCCAGCTTGCTCGGGGTTAATCTAGCTGGTAATTAGGTTGGAGGCTGGGTCACACCCACGGCCTTTAAATAGTCGCGCTGGACTTTGGGCGTCGCCGATTATAGCTTGTGCTTTATTCCTGGTGATTCCGGTCTGGAGTGGTGGTCTTGTTGTAGGAATATCGTATCTGGTGGTGTATAATCCTTTGTCATATTCCTCCTTCCTATTTGTATTTGTTTTGCCCTGTGCACATTATAGTGTATTCCTGTGTGTCTGCGGCGTGGTGCGTTTTTCAGTTTTCCCTGTCTGTGCTTTCTGTGGGGATTGGTGTGTGGTCTCTTCACTGGATGGCGGGTGATGGTTTCAGCTTAGGGCTGAAACAGGAGTCAGGGTCAGGCCTGGCGGCCCAGACATGCACACCTTTAGTGTAACTTCTGGGAAAGGGACAGACAGGGTTTCCCTAGCCTGAGGGATATCGCAGGGGCCCGGGTAACCAACCTTAGTCTACCCAGTCCCCCCGTGACATTATAATCGGCCCAAAAGAAAAAAATATATATATTTTTTGTATGTCATGGATCCCATGACTTCCATAAACTGCCAGTTGAGGGCGCTGTTCTTACAAGTCACTGAATTGAAGGGGGCAGTTCAGCAACAGGGTCTTGTGGTATCTAATGTGCAAGTGGAGACTGCAGGTAGAGTTGCAGAGCCAAAAATCCCTTTACCTGAGAGGTTTGCTGGGGAACGCAGTAATTTTGTTGTTTTCCGTGAAGCTTGCAAATTGTATTTTCGTATGCGCCCGCTTTCCTCAGGTAATGAGGCTCAGCGTTTGGGCTTGGTTTTGTCATTACTAAACGGAGACCTCCAAGCATGGGCGTTTTCATTACCTTCTGATTCAGCTGCATTTAACACAGTAGAGAGTTTTTTTTTCTGCTCTTGGACTCATATATGATGATCCTGACAGATTGGCTCTAGCAGAATCTAAAATACGCGCTCTCTGCCAGGGGGAGCAAATGGTGGAGGATTACTGTTCTGAATTTCGCCGCTGGGCGGTGGACACACAATGGAATGATCCGGCGCTGCGGAGTCAGTTTGTATGTGGGGTTTCAAGAAGGGTTAAACAAGCCCTTCTGATTTATGAGACTCCTGCTTCTCTAGAGTCTGCCATGAGTCTTGTTGTCCGCATTGATCGCCGTTTGCGTCAGGGGGCACTAGAGACGCCGCCTATGGGGGAGGTTGTAGGTGAACGTGAGGTTGCTGCAGGTGAGCCCACGGAGCCTATGCAAATCGCAGGGGTGTCACGTCATCAAGCCCCCTCGCTCAGGAAGCAGGGACTCTGTTTTTGCTGTGGTAAAAAGGGGCATTATGTAAATGCTTGTCCTCTGTTTTCTAAAAAAAAGCGCAACGGCGGAAATCTACTAAGCTCAGAGGGTGTGGAGGAGGCCAATCTGAGCTTATGCATATCCTCCATGGTGGTCTCTCAATGTATGCTCCCTGCCAGAGTTATGGTCGCTGGCAGAGAGCTGCCAATCACTGTTTTTGTGGATAGTGGTTCGGCCACTAATCTCATTGATGAGGAGTTTGCGCGCACAGCCGGGTTCACGGTCGAAAAATTGCCTCATCCTATCCGGGTGGTTACCATCAATGCTACCCCTCTCCCACAGGGGGAGAGTACTGAGTTTGTGGCTGAGGTTAAACTCCACATTGGGGTCCTACATTCTGAGCAGGTTACATGTAGGGTGCTCGGTAATCTTCCAGCACAAATGGTTCTGGGTTTTCCATGGATATCTATTCACAACCCGGTTATTGACTGGAAAACTCAGGATATAATTCAGTGGAGCGGATTTTGCCAGGAGAATTGCCTGGCCACATGTGTGTCCACTGTGACTCCAAGCATTCCTGAGTCACTGCTGGATTTCGTGGATGTGTTCTCAGAGAAGGGTTGCTCAGAATTGCCACCAGATCGCCCCTATTACTGTACTATTAAGTTTAAACCAGGGGTTAAATTGCCGAAAGCAAGGATGTTCAACATCTCTGGTCCTGAGAGGCAAGCTTTAAAAGATTACATTGCTGAGAGTCTGAGCAAAGGGCACATCAGGCGTTCGTCCTCGCCGGTGGCAGCGGGGTTCTTCTTCATTAAAAAGAAAGATGGCGGACTACGCCCGTGTCTGGATTTCAGGGAGTTAAACCAGATTACCGTTCGTGATCCATACCCTATGCCACTGATACCTGATTTGTTCAACCAGGTGGCTGGTGCTAAGTGGTTTTCCAAGCTTGACCTCAAGGGGGCTTACAACCTCATAAGAGTCCGTCAAGGTGATGAGTGGAAGACGGCTTTTAATACTCCTGAGGGTCATTTTGAAAATTTGGTGATGCCATTTGGGTTGACAAATGCGCCTGCAGTTTTTCAACATTTCATAAATTATGTATTCTCCCATGTTCTGGGGAAATTCGTTATTGTGTACCTAGATGACATTCTCATTTATTCATGTGACCGTGATACTCATTTAGAGCATGTGAGGCAGGTGTTACAGCTTCTCAGGGAAAATAAGCTCTATGCAAAACTTGAGAAATGTGTATTTTCGTTTCAGGAGTTGCCTTTCTTGGGTTATATTGTGTCTGCTTCAGGGTTTAAAATGGACGCCGCTAAGGTGCAAGCGGTGCTGCATTGGGAACTGTCTGATAACCTAAAAGCACTCCTGCGGTTCCTTGGGTTTTCCAACTATTATAGAAAGTTTATCAAAGATTTTTCTACCATTGCTAAACCGCTTACTGACTTGACGAAAAAGGGTACCAATTTCCCTGCCTGGCCTCAGGCTGCTGTGTGCGCATTTGAATTTCTTAAGAACAGTTTTGCTTCGGCCCCCATTCTGGTGCAACTGGACGTATCAAAACCATTTACTGTGGAAGTCGATGCGTCTGAGGTTGGAGTGGGGGCGGTGCTGTCACAAGGCTCATCCTTGGGCGAGTTGCGTCCTTGCACCTACTTTTCCAAGAAGCTGTCGTCTGCCGAACGTAATTTTGATATTGGCAACAGAGAGTTGTTGTCTATCAAGTTGGCTTTTGAGGAATGGTGACACTTTTTGGAGCGGTCGGTCCATCAGGTTACCGTTATCACCGACCATAAAAATCTGCTGTATTTGGAGTCAGCCAAGCGTCTGTCCCCCAGGCAGGCTCTCTGGGCATTGTTTTTCACGCGGTTCAACTTTTTGGTTACGTACCGAACAGGGGTCTAAGAACACTAAGGCGGATGCTTTGTACAGGTGTTTTCCGTGGGGAGAACCTTGGGAAGATCCGGTACCCATCCTCCAAAAGGGTGTAGTGGTCTCGGCTCTCACGACCGAGGTTGAGGCTGAGATTGCCGAAGGCTCAGATGGAGGTACCACCAGAGCTTCCCATTAACAAATCGTTTGTACTGCTCCATCTTCACCTAAAGGTGTTGGGTGAGCATCATGATGCTGTCCTGGCTGGCCATCCAGGGGTTAGGGGTACCTTGGAGTTGGTGTCACGTCGGTTTTGGTGGCCCAAAATCCGACAGGACGTGGTCTCATACGTATCAGCATGTACCACGTGCGCTAGGGCTAAGACGTCCCGCTCTCGTCCTGCTGGAACACTACATCCTCTCGGGGTACCCAGTAGGCCATGGACGGAGATTTCCATGGATTTTATCACAGATTTGCCCTCCTCTGCTGGGAACACGGTCATTCTGGTGGTTGTTGATCGGTTTTCAAAGATGTCACACTTTGTGTCTTTGCCTTCATTGTCTAACGCTAAGACTCTGACTCAGGTTTTTGTGCAGTAGGTGGTCAGACTTCACGGGGTCCCGTCTGACATCGTGTCTGATGGGGTACTCAGTTTGAGGCAAAATTTTGGAAAGCTTTTTGCTCACGGCTGGGGATCAAGTTGTTGCATTCTTCTGCGTTTCATCCTCAGTCAAATGGTCAGACCGAGCGTATGAACCAGAATTTGGAGCAGTACTTACGCTGTTTTGTTTCTGACAATCAGGAGGAGTGGTCGACGTTCCTTCCTTTGGCTGAGTTTGCTATAAATAATCACCGTCAGGAATCGTCTAGGGAGTCCCCGTTCTTTTGTGTTTACAGGCTTCATCCTCAGTTTTGTACTCTGCGTCAGGGGGGCTCTACTGGCGTCCCGGAGGAGGACCAGTTAGGAGCACAACTGTCATCCGTTTGGAGGAGAGTGAAACAGCCCTTGCTAAGCTTAGGTGCAAGGTACAAACGAGTGGCTGACAGTAAACGTGTGACAGGTCCGGACCTGAGTGTGGGTGACTGGGTGTGGTTGTCCACAAAAAACATAAAACTCAAGATTAAATCCTTGAAATTGGGTCCAAAGTTTATTGGTCCATTTAGGGTTGCCGCCATCATCAACCCGGTAGCCTACCGTTTGGCGCTCCCTACGATATATAAAATTTCACAACGTGTTCCACAGATCTTTAATAAAAAAGGTGGTGGGTTCTGTGGACACGGCGCCTATGCCACCTCCAGTCTTGGTGGATGGCAATTTGGAGTTTGAAGTCTCCAAGGTGGTTGACACTCGTGTAGTGTGCCGCACATTACAGTACCTGGTACACTGGCATGGTTATGGGCCGGAAGAGAGGTCCTGGGTATCAGCCTCGGACATACATGTGGACCGGCTGGTCAGTATGTTTCACCGCCGCCATCCAGACAAGCCGGGTCCTATAAGTCGTGAGGGCCCTGGGGTCCCTCGTAGTAGGCGGGGTACTGTCATGTCGGACGCTGTTCTAACTAGGGCGTCCGACAGACAGCAGTAATTCCACTTACGTCCACACAGTGGTGTCGGCTAGATTTTATCCAGCTTGCTCGGGGTTAATCTAGCTGGTAATCAGGTTGGAGGCTGGGTCACGCCCACGGCCTTTAAATAGTCGCACTGGACTTTGGGCGTCGCCGATTATAGCTTGTGCTTTATTCCTGGTGATTCCGGTCTGGAGTGGTGGTCTTGTTGTAGGAATATCGTATCTGGTGATGTATAATCCTTTGTCATATTCCTCCTTCCTATTTGTATTTGATTTGCCCTGTGCACATTATAGTGTATTCCTGTGTGTCTGCGGCGTGGTGCGTTTTTCAGTTTTCCCTGTCTGTGCTTTCTGTGGGGATTGGTGTGTGGTCTCTTCACTGGGTGGCGGGTGGTGGTTTCAGCTTAGGGCTGAAACAGGAGTCAGGGTCGCAGACATGCACACCTTTAGTGTAACTTCTGGGAAAGGGACAGACAGGGTTTCCCTAGCCTGAGGGATATCGCAGGGGCCCGGGTAACCAACCTTAGTCTACCCAGTTCCCCCGTGACACTTTGTGCATTATGCAACCATGCCTCTGGGATTAATGTGCCAAAAAGGCTATGTATATACTGTGCCAAGAAACTTCTGGAAGTACTGTGACAAAAAGTCTTGGGTAGTACTGTGACAAAACACCTCAGGTAGTACTGTGACAAAAAGCCTCTGTGTGTACTGGAACAAGAAGCTTCTGAGTGTATTCTGCAACAGAGGCTTCTTGTCACAGTAAGGAATACCACTAGGGGGGCAATAATAGACTGGTGGATACTACTGAGAAGGCTATAATAGACTAGAGGCTACTATTAAGGGGGAGCATAATAATGTGGGGGCTACTACTAAGGGGCCATAGTAGTGTGGGGCCCTCTCAAATAAAGGGGACTACTAAGGGGGCACTACTACAGAGTGGTAGCTAATAAGGGGACCCTCGTACAGAGTTGGGGCTTCTAGTGGAGCCACCAGAGTGAGGTCTATTAAGGTGGCCATCTTACAGAATAGTGGCTACTAAGAGGGCCAATATACTGTGTGTACTACTGTGGAGGCCATCATACAGGTTAGGGATTACTGTGGGGCCGTGATACAGTGAGGGGGCAATCATACAGTGTGGGGGCTACAATGGGGACATTAAACAGTATGGGAGCAGTGTCATGAAACAGTGTGGGGGCTACTAAGGGGCCATTATACAGTGTGAGTTACTGTTGGGCCATGATTAGTGTTGAGCATTCCGATACCGCAAGTATCGGGTATCAGCCGATATTTGCGGTATCGAAATTCCGAGACCGAGTTCCGATATTTTTGTGATATCGGAAATCGGAATTGGAAGTTACCAGTGTATGGTTCCCAGGGTCTGGAGGAGAGGAGACTCTCCTTCAGGCCCTGGGATCCATATTCATGTAAAAAATAAAGAATAAAAATAAAAAATATGGATATACTCACCCCTCCGACGGAGCCTGGACCTCAGACGTGCAACCAGCAGCCTCCGTTCCTAAGAATGAGCGAGTGAAGGACCTGCGATGACGTCGCGGCTTGAGATTGGTCACATGAGCGGTCCCATGAGCGGTCACGCGACCAATCACAAGCCGCGACGTCATCGCAGGTCTTTCACTCGCTCATTCTTAGGAACGGAGGCTGCCGGTTACAGCGGTTACTACCAGGGCGCGTCAGAGGGTGAGTATATCCCTATTTTTTATTTTTATTCTTTATTTTACACATGAATATGGATCCCAGGGCCTGAAGGAGAGTTTCCTCTCCTTCAGACCCTGGGAACCATCCAGGATACCTTCCGATACTTGTGTCCCATTGACTTGTATTGGTATCGGGTATCGGTATCGGCGATTTTTTGGATATCGGCCGATACCATCCGATACCGATACTTTCAAATATCGGAAGGTATCGCTCAACACTAGCCATGATACTGTGTTAGGGTCTACTGTGGAGGCAGCACATAGTTTTTGGGGAATTCTATAGTGGAACTGTAGGGACATCATACAGTACACAGTGAAGCTGTGTATAAGGAAGTTGTGGTGACATATAGTGTAGAGGGGAGCTGTATAGAGGAAGCCTGAGTGGACAGTATTAAGGTAAAGTGGGCACTTATTGTTATAGGGGCACTTAAGGTATTGTGACTTTCAAAGTAGCGCACAGAGGGCATTATTACTTTAAAAACGTGTGCACTGTTTTCTAGGGCACTTGCACAGGGCATTGATATATTCTAGAGGTCTATTTTACCATCTAAAGGGCAAAAAGGTGGCGTTTTATTTTTTACGCGGCATAATGGTGGGCATTATTTTGTGAGGCACTAAGAGGAGCATGGTTTTTTTACCACACATTAAGTGCAGTTAGAGACACATACAGCAGCAGCTTAGTATTGTAGTGACAGCAGGATGAGAAGATGAGGAGTTTGTGCAGATTGGGAATAGATGGGAATAGATGGAGATGGTGTTGGAAATGTGAGGAGTCTAATGTATCTTTGTTGTAATCTCTGCAGATGTGTTGTGGCTGTAGAAATTGTCATGTTGCTTTGCGCCAGATGGAAAAGATGTGAAAAATGAACGAACAGAAACAACATCAGTTGTAAGTCACTATCTATAACAGTACTGTAATCTCTTATATGTTCTGCAGCACTGGTATCTACCAGTATATGGTCACCATTTGGCAGTAATTTCAGTGTTGGTCTTTGTAAAATGATTTACTTTAAGTAATAGTTGGGTCATTGGCTTAGGTTTCCCTATACCTATTATTAGGGTACACCACCATACTTGTAATCAGAGTTTTGCCCCCACTTCCCTGAGCTGAACCCTTAGCTACAACTCTGCTTTATAGAGTTGTCTGGACTAAAAAGAAATGTCTGCAGTCATACTATGTGACTGCAGACAGCCGATTGTGACAGTATGCGATGCGCCCATGGTCACAAATTCCCCTGTTTGTTCTATGTGAGAAGGCAGACATGTGACCACATATACAGTATGTGACTTGCACCCATGTAATTACTCCTTTACCCTTGGTTAACTCCTGGTTACCGCATTAGGTGGTACCAAAGTTCAAGCAAACTATAGTATACAAGGGGGGAAATAGGTATTTGATCCCTTTCTGATTTTGTAAGTTTGCCCTCTGACAAAGACATGAACAGTCTATAATTTTAAAGGTAAGCTAATTTTAACATTGAGAGATAGAATATCAAAAATAAAACCACATTGTATAAGTTATATAACTTTATTACAATTTTGCAGAGAGAAATAAGTATTTGATCCCTCTGGCAAACAAGACTTAATACTTGGTGGCAAAACACTTGTTGGCAAGCACAGCAGTCAGACGTCTTTTGTAATTGATGATGAGGATTGCGCACATGTCAGGAGGAATTTTGGTCCACTAATCTTTGCAGACTATCTCTACATCATTAAGATTTTGAGGCTGTCGCTTGTCAACTCAGAGCTTCAACTCCCTCCATAAGTTTTCTATGGTATTAAGGTCTGGAGACTGGCTAGGCCACTCCATTACCTCAATGTGCTTTTTTTTGAACCACTCCTTTGTTACCTTGGCTGTATGTTTTGGGTCATTGTCCTGCTGGAAGACACAGCCAAGACCCATTTTTAATGTCCTGGTGGAGGGAAGGAGGTTGTCACTCAGGATTTTCTCCCATTGATGTGGTGAAGTTGTCCTCTGCCCAGAGAAACACCCCCAAAATATAATGTTTCTACCTCCATGCTTGACAGTGGGGACGGTATTCTTTGGGCCATAGGCAGCATTACTCTTCCTCCAAACATGGTGAGTTGAGTTAATGCCAAAGAGCTCAATTTTTCTCTCATCTGGCCACAGCACCTTCTCACAATCACTCACAGAATCATCCAGTTGTTCACTGGCAAACTTCAGACTGGCCTGCACATGTGCCTTCTTGAGCAGGGGGACCTTGCGGACACTGCAGGATTTTAAACCTTTACGGCGTAATGTGTTACCAATGGTTTTCTTGGTGTCTGTTCCCAGCTGCCTTAAGATAATTAACAAGTTCCCCCTATATAGTTATAGGCTGATCTCTCACCTTCCTCATGATCAAGGATACCCCACGAGGTGAGATTTTGAATGGTGCCCCAGATCGATGTCGATTGACAGTCATTTTGTATTTCTTCCATTTTCTTAGTATTGCACCAACAGCTGTCTCCTTCTCACCCAGTGTATTACTTATGGTTTTGTAGCCCATTCCAGCTTTGTGCAGGTCTATGATCTTGTCCCTGGCATCCTTATAATGCTCTTTGGTCTTGCCCATGTTGTAGTCTGACTGATTTATTGAGTCTGTGGACAGGAATCTGTTATAAAGGTGGCTATGTAAGAGAGTTGTCTTTAATGCAGGTAACGAGTTGATTAGGAGCGTTTAACTGGTCTGTAGGAGCCAGAACTCTTAATGGTTGGTAGAGGATAAAATACTTATTTCTTACTGCAAAATGCAAATAAATGTATATAATTAATACAATGTGATTTTCTGGATTTTATTTTTGATAATCTATCTCTCAATGTTAAAATTAACCTACCCTTAAAATTATAGACTGTTCATGTCTTTGTCAGTGGGCAAACTTACAAAATCAGCAAGGGATCAAATACTTATTTCACCACTGTACAGGGGTGGGGAACTTCAGGCCCCAGGGCCATTTACAGCCCTCGATGACCTTTTATCAGGTCCCTGAGCAGATTCTCATGGACCGCATTCTTTGGCAGGGAGCTGCATTTTAATTGCCACAAGCTCATTAATTTCTTCTTGCTTTGTTAGCACACACAAGCAGTGTGTTTCATCGCATGAAGGGCATGCGATGAAAGATTACATCCTCATCCTAGCAGACTATTGCCTCTGACCGATGCTGTCACTTCATCGCTCTTTCTCTAACTGAACTCCACACTTCCTGAACTTGGCACTAACTCTCAGCTCCCCCCTCCCCATTTTGGGCCATCCATTACAGTTAACCCTATCTAGGCTTCACTTCAGATAACATACATCAATCTAAAATACATTTAACCACTTGGAGTGTCAAGAAGTAGAACATCACCTCCACCACTCCTACAGTCACATAGTGTGACTGCAGACTTTGATTCTTAGACCGGATTACCTTTTTAATGTCATTTTTGTATACATACCACAAGATTTGGCAGCTGCAATGCATAGCTCCTCTGCAGAGTACTGCCCACCAGTGAAGACCATCTGTGGATCAGACTGCGAAGTAGATGGCAGGGACGATGAATATAATAGCAATTTAAGAGATCCTGTGGCAGAAGAGTATGAGCTGCAAGAGCGTGAACTGCACAGCAGAGGGGCATCTTCACCAGACATCTGTGGAAATATTGAATTTGTTACATTTATGTGCAAAATACTGCATGACATGGCCTGTTCCAAACTGCACATACAAACATGTAAATGACCTATATAATTAATTGTGTGCTTGTTAAAGACTTAGTGATCATTAGGGTCTTCAAAATAGAGCTAAACAAAGAGACTGCTCTGGTGGTACTCTGTGAATGCAAGTCACAGTGTGTCTAACCAAAGTTTACTTCTATACCAACTATGGCCGGCCATACACATTATATGACTGTTGATTGAGCAATGCTTTGGCCGATCGTTCAGCTGTCAGCCATCTCTCCCATCTCTCAGTAAAATGAACACTCCCTTGTTCTCTGAGAAAGTGGCCAATTTGGCATGTCACCTGGCGGCTTATCTTTGGGAGAAAAATTTGATAAGCAGTCCAAAATCGTACATGCGCAATAGATATCTACCTTGACCATAGGTCGACTGTAGCCCCCATACACATCAGACCATTGGCCAAACCCGCTGATATTTGCGGGTTCAACTGACATTAGTCTAATATGTATGAGGGTCTTAGCAGTGTCCCCCCCAAAAATGTCAGCTGCTGTACATCCCAAGTTAGCCCCCAACAGAACTAAGTCTAGAATCACTTTCACAATTTCTCACACTCATGCTTTGCTCTGAGGACCTAAACGTGAACACTCAGATTGACATGTACTTTACATGTAAACATTATTCTACAGTACTAAATGACACCAAAGGAATGGTTTCCTTGCAAAAGCATTTTTGGGGGATGGGAAGCCTGCTGACTCCTTTTCTCATGTTCTCCCACGATTTTATGCTCTGCAACAAAGTTAAAGGACACTAAAGTGACTGTAAGTTATCTAGTGATCCCACGGCCCCTTTTCAGAGGGAGTTACAGTCTCTAGATAGTGATGCCCTATCTGAGGGTCTCATTGACTTGAAACTTTCGGAATTTCTTGTGGTTAAGTGTCCTGTCAGATCTTTAATATATGTTTTACCTAAAATACATAAGGATTATATAAATCCACCAGGACGCCTGATCGTGTCCGGAAGGGGTTCTATGTTTAACAAAGTGGCCATTTTTCTGGATAAGGTTCTCCGCAGATTTGCAATGTCTGCTCAGTCTTACATCAAGGACACTAATGATTTTTTGGGTAAAATTAAATCTATAACTGTGACATCCAATACTATATTAGCATCTTTGGACGTTGTTGCACTATATACGTCTATTGAACATTCAAAGGGTTTGGAGGCCATTGGTGTGGCGCTATTGGGCTCGGACATGGGACGGGGCTGTACACAGCTGGTCCTCTCGCTGCTTGAGTTCATCCTCAGGAGGAATTATTTCCTCTTTGGGGATGACTACTATCTGCAGCTGAGGGGTACCGCCATGGGGTCCAATGTGGCGCCCACTTATGCTAACATCTATATGGTGGTACTCGAGGACCGGCATGTGTACAGTTCCAAGTTTTGGTGTCATGTCCGGGCCTGGTGGCGCTAAATCGACGACATTTTTGTTATATGGGATAGTGAAGAGAGTGAGCTACTTGAATTCCATGGAGAGTTGAATGGAATCTTGTCGGAATTAGACTTTACCCTGACGTATTCTACAGAACGGGTTCAATTTTTGGACACAATGGTAGGGTCGGTATTAAGAACAGATTTGTTTGTCAAAAAGACGGACAGGAACAGTTTATTGCGTTTTGACAGCCATTGTAATAATTATAGGGGATAATTCAAGAGAATCTTTGCGTTGAACAAGACAACAGGACACAGTTTTATAAGTGGTAAAGTTTATATTATCACACGGTGATTCAAGCAGGTGCAGAGGGAAACTCAAGTCCACAACACTTGGTGCAAATAATACACGCAGCTTAGCAGTCAATAGGAAACTTCAGAGATAGATGCAAACAAACCGAAAGTCTATGAAGCACAGTTATTCTTGAGGAAACTTGACACGAATAGATCCTTGACTTAGTCTAGACACAGATAGATATGCTATTAGGCAGTTCAAATCATATCTTAGCTCAACCAGGGAGGCCTGGTTAATAGTCTCAGGTTTTGCAGAGCAGAAACAGCTTACATGTCCAGCAAATGCAGATGGAAGTAACACGAGCAGCAGATGAAGGAGGATTATTGAACACTGGTGTATGCAGCAGGAACTCAGAGCAGAGTGGCAGGATCTCCAACACAGGTTCACAGGAGCAGGTGCAAAGCCAGGGAGTAATCAGGAGCTGGATGCAAAGCAGAATAATCTAGCACAGACTGAAGGCTGGGGTGGAGTTTTATAGCAGGAAGACAAGTGCACATGAGACCAAAGACGCCATGTTGGAAAAGGGCAGTAATGCACAAAAGGTAAAAAATGTTCAGAGTCCTGACAGCCATCATCCAAGAAAAATGGTGGAATCGTTACCCTGGAGTCAGATGGTTAGGGTGCAAAGAATAGTGTCAGATGAGACCTTACTTGATCCCAGACTCAATGACATGTGTAGGACGTTTACGGATAGGGGTTACCCTATTAAAGATGTGATGGCTTATAAAAATAAAGCAAAAGAGGTAACACAACATGATGCTAGGAATAAAAAAATTAAGAATGAGGATAGACGTATACCTTTTGTTTCTACATACAATACTGCCTGTAACCAAATTAATAGGATTTTGAAGAAGCACTGGCATCTGCTAAGTAAGGGTTTTCCCAATACAGTTGAATTCTCACAGGCCCCCATTTTCTCTTACAAGCGAGGACGGAATCTGAAAGATAGGTTGGTCCTTTCGGATATAGGCCCGGGAAGGGTTTCCATACAGAGAACTTTGGGTCCTCCGAGGCAGGGGAATTTCCCCTGTCTGGGATGTGCCTGTTGTGGGAATATGCTGAAGGGAGACTTTTTTCATCACCCCCACACAGGGAAGAAAATAGCTATTAGAGACAGATATACTTGTACCTCTAGCTTTGTCATTTATATGATAGTGTGTCCCTGTGGTTTGATATACATGGGCGAGACGACGATGGAGGTTAAGGCACGCATTGGGAAACATAAGAGCACGATTAGAACTAAAATGTTAGAGTTACCTATTCCAAAACATTTTTGTGAGAATAAACGTGCCGTTAGTCAGTTAAGATTCAGAGTTATCGATGGGGTACCACCACTTCGGAGAGGTGGGGACCGAGTCAAATTGTTGAAGCAGAAGGAACTGAAATGGATCTCTAGACTGGGTTTATTACAACCTAGGGGTCTCAATATTGAATATAATTTGCAAATATGTGTGTCATGATAATTCTTGAGATTATTCTGTGGTCTTTCTTAAGTATAAGAATGTTTTTAATTGGTTTTATATAAAAAATGTTTGTTTTTTCTGTTTTCTTTCTTAGGTTTATATACATAGATGATCATGATATAAGAAGATGATGTATCCGGTGTTTATCTGGGTGATTTGTTCTTGATTTTTTGCTTTTGCCCTATATGGAATATGTTGTATAGTATGTGCACTAATTTATTCACATCGGTCGACAAGATCAGGTTTTTTATAAATATAGATCCCTGTGTTAACATTTCTTCATGGAGTCAGGTGCATATTAAATAGTATGCACACTAATTTACTTACATCTGCAGATGAAAGCTTAGAAATATAAAATCCTGTGCTAACATTGTTTTATGTGGTGCAGGCGTGATTGACGGTATGTTGACCAGAAACTGTGTCATGTCCACTATGCACCTGTGTTTGCCGACCCAATATGGGTGAACCTGTTGCCTTGGATTTGGTCAGGTATACATAACAGCTATATGCGATGGTACATAGGGGCGTTCCCCCATAGAGAGGGCATTACTGTGTGGCGTCACACTAGTGGCGTGTGATTGGGCGCCTGTGCGCATGCGTAGTGACGCGGCAGTGGGCGTGCCTTGCTTCCTTCACTGGGTTGCCTCACAAAGTGATGGTGCCCCGGGGGTGGAGCTTTGGATGCCCGCGTGCCTGCACACGAGCATGGAAGACCAGACGCTGATCCTGGAAGGGAGGTAAAACTGTCAGCCCTGCTCATTGGTGGTGATACATGTGCTTCTTTTTGGCGCCTATGAGAAACAGCTCATCTATTGGTTGGGCTGTTTGTTTTGTAAACATTACATGGGACATATCCAGAGATTGGTACATTTAGGACATGAGGAATTGTGGGTATGGCAACTGATTGGTGGGAACGCGTAGAGCACACATTGGTATGAAATGCACATGTGGGTGAATAGGGATTAACACTGAACTTGATTGGCTGTGAAGTGGTTCCTTAAATGTGATACCTATTGGGATTGGTGATTTGTTACCATGGACACCTGGATATGACCGCAAGCTGTTCTTCTATAAGAAAGTATATAAATTATTGATGTACATGTATTGTATTTTCAGGTGATGCCTTGATATGTGATATATATATGATATGAATTCTATTTGTATATATTTATATGCTGTTTTAAATTATATGTAGTGTATGAGCGGGTATTATGTGGGGATTGGTGGATGGTAATCCACTTCCTATATAAGTCCGCCATTACCAATGTATTGTATGCTTGAAAAAGACCCTTGTGGTTGAAACGTTGCATTTGGCAAATAAAGAAATCTTTTTTGGATATTTCACCTGGATTGGATGATGTCCTTCATTGCTTTTTCTGTATGTACATTTTCCATGAGGTCCAGTGGAATTAGGACTTGCATCTACGTGTCTGATGTGCTGTCGACTATTTGCTATTTTGTGGGACTAAAGTGATGTGATCTTCCAATTAATAAATAAGGTATGAGAACCACAAGTCCAAAGCCAAACCAAGGTACACTATAGAAATACTGTATATAAGCATAATAAGTCCTAAGTGCTACAGTCAATAAATCTGGTGAGTCTATAATATTTCAAATGTGTCTATTTGCAAATCACAGATGAATCAGCAGATCTATAGGCCTTACACCTTTCAAATATGTCTATAGAGGTGAGTACTACCTGAATTTTTTTCCACTCTTCCATTTGCTTCCACTGGCTTGGCTACAATTCATATGGAGTAAAAGTAAATCTTAGCAAGTGCTCAAACCTATAGACACATTAGAAAAGTATGAGAACTAAAAACCTGCCTGTTCAGCTGTGACTGAAGAAAAATCTGAAAAGAGAGAGGAATAGGGCTCAAGATTTGTCAAATGATTAAACTTGTCAGGAGGACAAATATGTAGCTATGTCTCTGTTCACATCTGCATCATGACATCCTTTTTCAAGGAATAGTGTGATGCAGTGCTAGATCCACCATAGATGAAAGGTGGACACTATTGATCTATAATGGGGTCCAATTGGGTTCTATAAATTTGCTAAGAAGAAGTGTATTGCTTCATTTAAGGTGGATTGCACTGGACAAATGTGACCACAGCCTAAGTGTTAAAAAAGTATTTATCAGAAAAAAACTTTGAATGTTTATATCCCCAAATGGGTTTAAATGGAGGGATAAATTAAAAAATAGTCAAATGGGTCCAATGGGAATTGTTTTCAACTACTTGCAAACCTTTCTAAAAAAAATAAACAAACAAAAATTAAACAATGCTAAGCCTCTGATTAGTGGCCAGCAACCACCATCATGCTCATGCTCATGCCAGAAGAATGGAGGAGCATCTCCAGTCTAGTAGGTAAATGGTTTTTTTAACTTCTCTTTCTTTAACTTCTTTTTTTAACCTCAATTACAAAAAGGTTGGGATGCTGTTTTAACCCCTTTACCCCCAAAACCTGTTTTCACCTTCATGACCAGACCAAATTTTACAATTCTGAACAGTGTAATTTACTGTATGTGTTACTTACTCTGGAAAGCTTCATTAGATCTCACTGATTCTGAGATTATTTTTTTCATGGCATAGTGTACTTCATGATAGTGGTAACATTTCTTCGATATGACTTGCATTTATTTGTGAAAAAAATCGGAAATTTGACAAAACTTTAGCTATTTTCAAATTTTGAATTTTTATGCCCTCAAATCAGAGAGATATATCACACAAAATATTTAATAAATAACATTTCCAACATGTCTACTTTACATCAGCACAATTTTTGAAATATATATTTTTTTGAAGTTAGAAGGTTAAAAGTTGCCCAGTAATTTCTCTTCTTTCCAATAAAATTTACAAAACCATTTTTTTTAGGGACATTTTTTTTAGGGCATCACATTTGAAGTGACTTTGAGGGGCATATACAGTGGGTAAAAAATATTTAGTCAACCACCAATTGTGCAAGTTCTCCCACTTAAAAGGATGAGAGAGGCCTGTAATTGACATCATAGGTAGACCACAACTATGAGAGTCAAAATGAGAAAACAAATCCAGAAAATCACCTTGTCTGATTTGGCAAGATTTATTTTGCAAAATATGGTGGAAAATAAGCATTTGGTCACCTAAAAACATGCAAGATTTCTGGTTCTCACAGACCTGTAACTTCTTTGTTAAGAGTCTCCTCTGTACTCCACTCATTACCTGTAGTAATGGCACCTGTTTGAACTTGTAATCAGTATAAAAGACACCTGTCCACAACCTCAAACAGTCACACTCCAAACTCCACTATGGTGAAGACCAAAGAGCTGTCGAAGGACACCAGAAACAAAATTGTAGCCCTGCACCAGGCTGAGAAGACTCAATCTGCAATAGGCAAGCCGCTTGGTGTGATGAAATGAACTGTGGGAGCAATAATAAGAAAATAGAAGACATACAAGACCACTGATAATCTCCCTCTATCTGGGGCAATGTCTCACACCGTGGGGTCAAAATGATCACAAGAATGGTGAGCAAAAATACTAGAACCAAACGGGAGACCTAGTGATTGACCTGCATAGAGCTGGGACCACTGGAACAAAGGCTACCATCAGTAACACACTACGCTGCCAGGGAATCATATCCTGCAGTGCCAGACGTGTCCCCCTGCTTAAGCCAGTACATGTCTTGGCCTGTCTGAAGTTTGCTAAAGAGCATTTGGACTAACCAGAAGAGTATTGGGAGAATGTCATATGGTCTGATGAAACCAAAGTAGAACTGTTTGGTAGAAACAAAACTCGTTGTGTTTGGAGGAGACAAAATGCTGAGTTGCATCCAAAGAACACCATACCTACTGTGAAGCATGGGGTTGGCAACATCATGCTTTAGGGACTATTTATCTGCAAAGGGACCAGGATAACTGATCCATGTACATGAAAAAATAAATAAGGCCATGTATCGTGAGTAGTGTTGAGCGATACCTTCCGATATCCAAAAGTATCGGTATCGGATTGGATCGGCCGATATTCGAAAAATATCGGATATCGCTGATACCGATACCCAATGCCAATGCAAGTCAATGGGACCAAAATATTGGAAATAAAATAAACCCTTTCTTTCCTTGTAGGTTCTTTCTACATGAAGGAAAACAACTAAGAATAATGTAGGATGTATTGGGGGAGGTGGAGGAGACATAAAAGGCATAGAGGTTTAGCCCAATCAAATGGAATATCAGGAATTATTTTTTTTTTTAAGACGTTCGGAGTTCATCCTCAGCAGCAGCATCTTTTACATCAACTCCTTCTTCACCTTATTCATCTTCTTCTTCACCTTCTTCCTATTATTCTTTTGTTACATTCTTCATATTCTTTTTATTAAACTATTATTCTTCTTCATATTCTACTTCTTCATCATATTCTTATTTGTGACAGGCATTCCTGTAATTGTTATCTATAAAAGTTTTAAGATTACACCTTCTGTTCTGCCTGTCACAAAAGAGTTACAACAGGATTTGTCCGCGTTCAGTTTGGCCTGCAGCAGCAGGATTTATCCAGGGGCACCACAAGGAGGAACGGACTCACCCCCATACACTGCTTAGTCTTCTCCTGCTTATAATTTAGATAATATCTTTTGCTCTGATGTTTAGTCTTATGCTTAATGTTCTTCTGCTCTTTGTTCTGCAGCTTCTTGTTCTTCTGCTTCTCGGTCTTCCGGGTCGTCGACTCCAGGGTCGTCGTCTCCGGGGTTGTCGTCGTCATCGGGGTGGTCTTCAGGGTCGTCGTCTCCAGGGTCGTCGTCTCAGGGGTTGTCGTCTTTGGTGTCATCGTCATCTTAGGGGTGGTCTTCAGGGTCGTCGTTTTAAGGGTCTTGAACTTGGAAATGTAGCAGAAAGTACAAGAAGGCTGAGAAAATGCAGAGAACCAGCTGATGGAACTGGAACCCGGATGGCTACCCGAAGGTCCAAGAGCCAATGGATCTACCGAGGACCAGCTGACGTTACTGGAACCCGGTTACTAAGCAGGAGGTACCCTGTTGTGAATTCCGTTCTCGGGCTCACTCCTGTGGTCATGAATGGTACTTTGGTGAGTTCTGTCCTTGGACACCCTCTGGTGTCTTTGAATGGAACTGCTGATCTTTGAGGTTGGCTTTCTCAGCTGCCCTCATTTATTGCTTATGCTGCTTCCTATTTAACTCTGCTTAGATCGTTAGTTCATGCCAGCTGTCAATGTCTCAGTACTGGTTCAGATCTCTCTTGGATTTCTCTGATGACCTGTCTACTCCAGCAGAAGCTAAGTCCCTGCTAGTTCATTTGTTGTTCATTGGTTTTTGAATATATTTCTCAGTACCTGCTATGCTTCTAGTCCAGCTTGCTATTATGATATTTCCTTGCTAGCTGGAAGCTCTGGGGGTGCAGAGCTGCACCTCCACATCGTGAGTCGGTGTGGAGGCCTTTTTGCCCACTCTGCGTGGCTTTTGTAGTTTTTAATACTGACCGCATAGTTCCCTTCCCTATCCTCTGTCTATTTAGAGAAGACTCGGCCTCCTTTGCTAAAATCTGTTTCATTCCTGTGTTTGTCACTTCCCTCTTAACTCACAGTCAATATTTGTGGGGGGCTACCTTTACTTTGGGGAATTTCTCTGAGGCAAGGTAGGCTCCTATTTCTATCTTTAGGGGTAGTTAGCTCTTAGGCTGTGAAGAGCCGTCTAGGGAGAGTTAGGTACGCTCCACGGCTATTTCTAGTGTGTTTGATAGGATCAGGGATTGCGGTCAGTAGAGTTACCATCTCCTCAGAGCTTGTCCCAGGTTTTTACGTTTTAACCATCAGGTCATTCCGGGTGCTCCTAACCACCAGGTCCATAACAGTACAGCTGGCCAGAAAAGTTTTAATGCATCTCAAAAGAGGGATAAGAGAAGTTCTGAGTAGTGTTGAGCGATACTTTCCGATATCGGAAAGTATCGGTATCGGAAAGTATCGGCCGATACCGTCAAAATATCGGATCCAATCCGATACCGATACCCGATCCCAATGCAAGTCAATGGGACGAAAATATCGGAATTAAAATAAACCCTTTATAAACTTGTAGGTTCATTCTACATGAAGGAAAACAACTAAGAATAATGTAGGATGTATTGGGGGACGTGGCGGAGATATTAAAGGGACAGAGGTTTAGCCCAATGTAATAGAATAGCAGGATTTTTAATTTTTTTTTATGAAGTTCGGCGTTAGAAAGAATTTGACTATGTTATTTTTTTTTTTTTTTATGTCAGATATTGATGTTTCACTACTTCCACGCCCTTCACCTTCTTTTTTACTTCTCCCACGCTTTCTTCTTAATTATCCTCATCATCAGCTTCTTTGACATCAACTTCTTCACCTTATTCATCTTCTTCTTCATCTTCTACCTATTATTTTTTGGGTTACATTGTTCATATTCTTTTTATTTTACTATTATCTTCATCATATTCAACTTCTTCATCATATTCTTATTTGTGACAGGCATTCCCGTAGTTGTTATCTATAAAAGTTTGAAGATTACACCTTCCGTTCTGCCTGTCACAAACCAGTTACATTTGTCCGCGTTCAGTTTGGCCTGCAGCATCAGGCTTTATCCAGGGGCACCACGAGGAGGAACGGACTCACCCCCATACACTGCTTAGTCTTCTTCTGCTTATAATTTACATAATATTTTTTTGCTCTGATATTTTGTGTTATGCTTAATGTCCTTCTGCTCTTTGTTCTGCAGCCTCTTGTTCTTCTGCTTCTCGGTCTTCCAGGTCGTCGTCATCTCCAGGGTCGTCGTCTCCGGGGTCGTCGTCATCGGGGTGGTCTCCGGGGTCGTCGTCATCGGGGTGGTCTTCAGGGTCATCGTCTCCAGGGTCGTCGTCATCACGGTGGTTGTCGTCTCTGGTGTCGTCGTCATCTTAGGGGTGTTCTTCCGGGTCATCGTGTTTAGTCTCTTGAACTTGGAAATGTAGCAGAAGGTACAAGAAGGCTGAGAAAATGCCGAGAACCAGCTGATGGAACTGGAACTCGGATGGCTACCCGAAGGTCCAAGAGCCAATGGAACTACCGAGGACCAGCTGACGTTACTGGAACCCGGTTACTAAGCAGGAGGTACCCGTGCCTGAAAGCACTACCAAGGACCACCTGACGTTGGTGGAACTCGGATACCCAGAGGGAGGCACCTAAGCCAAAGGCTCTGCCCGGAACCAGCTGACGGTACTGGAACCAGGATGGGGAGCAGAAGGTACAAGAGCAAAAGACACTGCCGAGAACCAGCTGACGGTGCTGGAACCCGGATGGGTAGCCGAAGGTCCAAGAGCCAATGGAACTACCGAGGACCAGCTGACGTTACTGGAACCCGGTTACTAAGCAGGAGGTACCCGTGCCTGAAAGCACTACCAAGGACCACCTGACGTTGGTGGAACTCGGATACCCAGAGGGAGGCACCTAAGCCAAAGGCTCTGCCCGGAACCAGCTGACGGTACTGGAACCAGGATGGGGAGCAGAAGGTACAAGAGCAAGTGTCTGCGTGGCTTTTGCAGGACACGTTGCCGGCTGCACAGCAGGGGAACAGCTGGCGGTGCTGGACCCCACTGACACATTGGCGAGGTGTTTGGCTCTGTGCAGCCAGCACTTCCGGACAGCAACGAGCGGTGTTGTAGCCCGGGCTCTGCAGGGGGAGCAGAGTGTAGGCCGAAGCCTACTTGAACCAATTTCAAAGGTAACCTTTAACCCCCCCTCAGGGGTTAGAAAGTAGAAGAGCCACAGCTTATGCAGCAGTAGTGCTGCACAAGTCAAAGGTTGCTCTTTTAATTTCGCTCCTTGCACACGCTGAATGAAACACGTATAACATTTAGCCCTTTATACAGTCAAACTGTGTTGGAGGCGCGAGTTCCCTTTGTAATGAGACGCAGCACAGATGTCAAGAATCCCACCTTGGTGCTGGGTGCAGCCTCCTGAGCGTTGTTATTTGCTGTACAGGAGTCTGCGCTGTCGTGTTATCCCCTGGCCTAGCGCTGTTAGCGCTGCCCATCTTCTGACCTCATTTAATGTTGGCCGGTGCGGTTCGCGATGACCATGAATCCCAGCCCCGCAGTGTCTTAACATTGTTAAAACACTGCGGGGCTGGGATTCAGGGCCTGGCGCAGCACATATGTTCGCCTCTCACACTCGGGTCCTTACACCCGCTTCAGACTGTGCGGCGTCATCTGATCCCTTATCGCATGCCACGGCCATGAAGCCGCACAGTCCGAAGAAGGCGGAAGGAGAGGAGGGACAGGCGAACTGATGCACTGATCCTGCCCATCAATCACACCCTCGCAGTCCCAATAAATAAGACACCGAGGGGCGTTGTGTGGGTCAGGGCGGCCGCAGAGGCGCAGGCAGCCAAACAATGATGCCAGAAGACGGGCAGCGCTACCAAGGGGGTTGCAGCGTGTCATTACAAAGGAAAGTCACACCACCGGGACGGTTAAATGGTCACACAGAGGACACATTGCAGACGTGTTTTCAGTTCCACATGTGCGAGGAGAATACGTTTCTGAGCCACCTTGCACACATGCAGCATTACCGCTGTACAAGGTGGCTGGATAACGTAAAAACGCCTGGGGGAGGGGGGACAGGTTCCCTTCAATTTCAGTTCTTGTGTCTGCGTGGCTTTTGCAGGACACGTTGCCGGCTGCACAGCAGGGGAACAGCTGGCGGTGCTGGACCCCACTGACACATTGGCTGGTGTTTTTCTCTGTGCAGCTAGCACATCTGGGCAAAAACTGGCGGTGTGTTAGAGCCCAGGGACAGCAGGAGGAGGAGCAGGAGGAGGAGGAGCAGGGGGAGGGGAGTGTAGGCCGAAGCCTGCACAGGCGGCAGCTTTGGGTGTGTTGTGTCTGCGTGGCTTTTGCAGGACACGTTGCCGGCTACACAGCAGGGGAACAGCTGGCGGTGCTGGACCCCACTGACACATTGGCGAGGTGTTTGGCTCTGTGCAGCCAGCACTTCCGGACAGCAACTAGCGTTGTTGGAGCCCGGGCTCTGCAGGTGGAGCAGAGTGTAGGCCGAAGCCTAATTGAACCGATTTCAAAAGTCACCTTTAACCCCCCCTCAGGGGTTACAAAGTAGAAGAGCCACAGCTTATGCAGCAGCAGTGCTGCGCAAGTCAAAGGTTGCTCTTGTAATTTTTCTCCTTGCACACGCTGAATGGAACACGTATAACATTTAGCCCTTTATACAGTCAAACTGTGTAATGGAGGCGAGAGTTCCCTTTGTAATGAGACGCAGCACAGGTGTCAAGAATCCCACCTTGGTGCTGGGTGCAGCCTCCCGAGCGTTGTTATTTGCTGTACAGGAGTCTGCGCTGTCGTGTTATCCCCTGGCCTAGCGCCGTTAGCGCTGCCCATCTTCTGGCATCATGTAATGTCGGCCGGTGCGGTTCGCGATGACCATGAATCCCAGCCCCGCAGTGTCTTAACATTGTTAAAACACTGCGGGGCTGGGATTCAGGGCCTGGCGCAGCACATATGTTCGCCTCTCACACTCGGGTCCTTACACCCGCTTCAGACTGTGCGGCGTCATCTGATCCCTTATCGCATGCCACGGCCATGAAGCCGCACAGTCCGAAGAAGGCGGAAGGAGAGGAGGGACAGGCGAACTGATGCACTGATCCTGCCCATCAATCACACCCTCGCAGTCCCAATAAATAAGACAACGAGGGGCGTTGTGTGGGTCAGGGCGGCCGCAGAGGCGCAGCCAGCCAAACAATGATGCCAGAAGACGGGCAGCGTTACCAAGGAGCTTGTTGCGTGTGTCAATACAAAGTCAAATCACACCTGAGGGACGTTTTAATGGTCACAGAGGACACATTTTAGACGTGTTCACTTCAACATGGGCAAGGAGAATAAGTTTCTGAGCCACCTTGAACACATGCAGCATTACTGCTGTTCAAGGTAGCTGTAAAACATAGAAACACCTGGGGGAGGGGGGACAGGTTCCCTTCAATTTCAGTTCTTGTGTCTGCGTGGCGGTCGCAGGACACGTTGCCGGCTACACAGCAGGGGAACAGCTGGCGGTGCTGAACCCCACTGACACATTGGCTGGTGTTTTTCTCTGTGCAGCTAGCACATCTGGGCAAAAACTGGCGGTGTTAGAGCCCAGGGTCAGCAGGAGGAGCAGGGGGAGCGGAGTGTAGGCCGAAGCCTGCACTCGAGCAAGTTGAAAGGAAACCTTTAACCCCCCCCCCCCCAGGCGTTTGTAGCTGAAAGAGCCATTGTGTACAGCACTAATGCTGGAAAAGGTAAACTTAGCTCTTTTAATTATGGTCCTTGTACATGCGGAACCAAACATTTATGAAATGTGTCTCCTCACAGCGTTAAACCGTCCGGTAGGTGGAACTTTCCTTTGTCGTGTGACGCAGCACAGCCATCATTTTTACCCCCTTGGCGCCGTGCGCCCCCTCCTCAGCGTTGTTTGAATCTGTCCCGGAGCCTGCGCTGTTAGGTTAGCCCTTGGCCATGCACACATGTTGCGCTGCCCGTCTTCTGACCTCATTTGGTGTCAGGCTGGCTGCGCCTGTGCGGGTGCGCTGGCCGAGATCCCGCCTCGCAGTGTCGTCTAATGTAATCCCACCGCGGGCCTGTGATCCGTGCCCGTGCGCAGTGCATATCCTCTCCTCTCACTCCCCTCCCTACGGCTTTTTCAGACTGTGCGGTGTCACGGCCGTGGCATGCTATTAGGGACCAGCTGACATCGCACAGTCTGAAGAAGCCGTAGGGAGGGGAGTGAGAGGAGAGGATATGCACTGCGCACGGGCACGGATCACAGGCCCGCGGTGGGATTACATTAGACGACACTGCGAGGCGGGATCTCGGCCAGCGCACCCGCACAGGCGCAGCCAGCCTGACACCAAATGAGGTCAGAAGACGGGCAGCGCAACATGTGTGCATGGCCAAGGGCTAACCTAACAGCGCAGGCTCCGGGACAGATTCAAACAACGCTGAGGAGGGGGCGCACGGCGCCAAGGGGGTAAAAATGATGGCTGTGCTGCGTCACACGACAAAGGAAAGTTCCACCTACCGGACGGTTTAACGCTGTGTGGGGACACATTTCATAAGTGTTAGGTTCAGCATGTGCAAGGAGCATCACGAAAAGAGGCACTTTTTCCCTTTGCATTATTACTGCTGCACAAGGTGGCTCCTTCAGTAACAAACGCCTGGGGGGGGGGGGGTCAGGTTCCCTTACATTTAACTTGTTGTGTCTGCGTGGCGGTCGCAGTACACGTTGCCGTATACACAGCAGGGGAACAGCTGGCGGTGCTGAACCCCACTAACACATTGGCGAGGTGTTTGGCTCTGTGCGTACAGCACTTCTGGACGGCAACTAGCGGTGTTGGAGCCCAGGGACAGGTGGAGGAGGAGGAGGTTGGAGGAGGTTGGAGGAGGTAGGAGGGATTGCCACACACACAGCAGGGGAACAGCTGACGTTACTGAACCCCAATAACAGAGGAGGGACTGTTGACTGTGCGTACAGCACTTCTGGACGGCAACTGGCGGTGTTGGAGCCCAGGGACAGGTGGAGGAGGAGGAGGTAGGAGGAGGTAGGAGGGATTGCCACACACACAGCAGGGGAACAGCTGACGTTACTGAATCCCAATAACAGAGGAGGGACTGTTGACTGTGCGTACAGCACTTCTGGACGGCAACTGGCGGTGTTGGAGCCCAGGGACAGGTGGAGGAGGAGGAGGTTGGAGGAGGTAGGAGGGATTGCCACACACACAGCAGGGGAACAGCTGACGTTACTGAACCCCAATAACAGAGGAGGGACTGTTGACTGTGCGTACAGCACTTCTGGACGGCAACTGGCGGTGTTGGAGCCCAGGGACAGGTGGAGGAGGAGGAGGTTGGAGGAGGTAGGAGGGATTGCCACACACACAGCAGGGGAACAGCTGACGTTACTGAACCCCAATAACAGAGGAGGGACTGTTGACTGTGCGTACAGCACTTCTGGACGGCAACTGGCGGTGTTGGAGCCCAGGGACAGGTGGAGGAGGAGGAGGTTGGAGGAGGTTGGAGGAGGTAGGAGGGATTGCCACACACACAGCAGGGGAACAGCTGACGTTACTGAACCCCAATAACAGAGGAGGGACTGTTGACTGTGCGTATAGCACTTCTGGACGGCAACTGGCGGTGTTGGAGCCCAGGGACAGGTGGAGGAGGAGGAGGTAGGAGGAGGTAGGAGGGATTGCCACACACACAGCAGGGGAACAGCTGACGTTACTGAACCCCAATAACAGAGGAGGGACTGTTGACTGTGCGTACAGCACTTCTGGACGGCAACTGGCGGTGTTGGAGCCCAGGGACAGGTGGAGGAGGAGGAGGTAGGAGGAGGTAGGAGGGATTGCCACACACACAGCAGGGGAACAGCTGACGTTACTGAACCCCAATAACAGAGGAGGGACTGTTGACTGTGCGTACAGCACTTCTGGACGGCAACTGGCGGTGTTGGAGCCCAGGGACAGGTGGAGGAGGAGGAGGTTGGAGGAGGTAGGAGGGATTGCCACACACACAGCAGGGGAACAGCTGACGTTACTGAACCCCAATAACAGAGGAGGGACTGTTGACTGTGCGTACAGCACTTCTGGACGGCAACTGGCGGTGTTGGAGCCCAGGGACAGGTGGAGGAGGAGGAGGTTGGAGGAGGTAGGAGGGATTGCCACACACACAGCAGGGGAACAGCTGACGTTACTGAACCCCAATAACAGAGGAGGGACTGTTGACTGTGCGTACAGCACTTCTGGACGGCAACTGGCGGTGTTGGAGCCCAGGGACAGGTGGAGGAGGAGGAGGTTGGAGGAGGTAGGAGGGATTGCCACACACACAGCAGGGGAACAGCTGACGTTACTGAACCCCAATAACAGAGGAGGGACTGTTGACTGTGCGTACAGCACTTCTGGACGGCAACTGGCGGTGTTGGAGCCCAGGGACAGGTGGAGGAGGAGGAGGTTGGAGGAGGTAGGAGGGATTGCCACACACACAGCAGGGGAACAGCTGACGTTACTGAACCCCAATAACAGAGGAGGGACTGTTGACTGTGCGTACAGCACTTCTGGACGGCAACTGGCGGTGTTGGAGCCCAGGGACAGGTGGAGGAGGAGGAGGTTGGAGGAGGTAGGAGGAGGTAGGAGGGATTGCCACACACACAGCAGGGGAACAGCTGACGTTACTGAACCCCAATAACAGAGGAGGGACTGTTGACTGTGCGTACAGCACTTCTGGACGGCAACTGGCGGTGTTGGAGCCCAGGGACAGGTGGAGGAGGAGGAGGTTGGAGGAGGTAGGAGGGATTGCCACACACACAGCAGGGGAACAGCTGACGTTACTGAACCCCAATAACAGAGGAGGGACTGTTGACTGTGCGTACAGCACTTCTGGACGGCAACTGGCGGTGTTGGAGCCCAGGGACAGGTGGAGGAGGAGGAGGTTGGAGGAGGTAGGAGGGATTGCCACACACACAGCAGGGGAACAGCTGACGTTACTGAACCCCAATAACAGAGGAGGGACTGTTGACTGTGCGTACAGCACTTCTGGACGGCAACTGGCGGTGTTGGAGCCCAGGGACAGGTGGAGGAGGAGGAGGTAGGAGGAGGTAGGAGGGATTGCCACACACACAGCAGGGGAACAGCTGACGTTACTGAACCCCAATAACAGAGGAGGGACTGTTAACTGTGCGTACAGCACTTCTGGACGGCAACTGGCGGTGTTGGAGCCCAGGGACAGGTGGAGGAGGAGGAGGTTGGAGGAGGTAGGAGGGATTGCCACACACACAGCAGGGGAACAGCTGACGTTACTGAACCCCAATAACAGAGGAGGGACTGTTGACTGTGCGTACAGCACTTCTGGACGGCAACTGGCGGTGTTGGAGCCCAGGGACAGGTGGAGGAGGAGGAGGTTGGAGGAGGTTGGAGGAGGTAGGAGGGATTGCCACACACACAGCAGGGGAACAGCTGACGTTACTGAACCCCAATAACAGAGGAGGGACTGTTGACTGTGCGTACAGCACTTCTGGACGGCAACTGGCGGTGTTGGAGCCCAGGGACAGGTGGAGGAGGAGGAGGTTGGAGGAGGTAGGAGGAGGTAGGAGGGATTGCCACACACACAGCAGGGGAACAGCTGACGTTACTGAACCCCAATAACAGAGGAGGGACTGTTGACTGTGCGTACAGCACTTCTGGACGGCAACTGGCGGTGTTGGAGCCCAGGGACAGGTGGAGGAGGAGGAGGTAGGAGGAGGTAGGAGGGATTGCCACACACACAGCAGGGGAACAGCTGACGTTACTGAACCCCAATAACAGAGGAGGGACTGTTGACTGTGCGTACAGCACTTCTGGACGGCAACTGGCGGTGTTGGAGCCCAGGGACAGGTGGAGGAGGAGGAGGTTGGAGGAGGTAGGAGGGATTGCCACACACACAGCAGGGGAACAGCTGACGTTACTGAACCCCAATAACAGAGGAGCGACTGTTGACTGTGCGTACAGCACTTCTGGACGGCAACTGGCGGTGTTGGAGCCCAGGGACAGGTGGAGGAGGAGGAGGTTGGAGGAGGTAGGAGGGATTGCCACACACACAGCAGGGGAACAGCTGACGTTACTGAACCCCAATAACAGAGGAGCGACTGTTGACTGTGCGTACAGCACTTCTGGACGGCAACTGGCGGTGTTGGAGCCCAGGGACAGGTGGAGGAGGAGGAGGTTGGAGGAGGTAGGAGGGATTGCCACACACACAGCAGGGGAACAGCTGACGTTACTGAACCCCAATAACAGAGGAGCGACTGTTGGGACTGTGCGTACAGCACTACCAGGCAACAACTAGCGGTGTTGGAGCCCAGGGACAGGTGGAAAAGCAGAGGAACACAATGTAGGCCGAAGCCTGAGAAAGTCGAAAGGGAACCTTTAACCCCCCCCCAAGGCGTTTGTAGCTGAAAGAGCCAGCTTGTGCAGCACAAAAGATGCAAAAGGAAAAGGTGGCTCTTTTCATCATGCTCCTTGCAAACACAGAACTAAACACTTATAAAATGTGTCCCCTGCAACCGTAAAACCGTCCCGGAGGTGGGACTTTCCTTCGTAATGTGACGCAGCCCAGCCGTCATTCCTACCCCCCCGGCGCCGCGCACCGGCTCCTCAGCGTTGTTTTATTCCGTCCAGGAGCCTGCGCTGTTATGTTATCCCGTGGCCAGGCACACTTAGCGCTGCCCGTCTTCTGGCATCATTTGGTGTCTGGATGGCTGCGCCTGTGCGGCCGCGCTGGCAGAGAGCCCGCCTCGCAGTGTCTTCTGATTTAATCCCACTGGGGGCCTGGGATCCATGGACATGCGCAGTGCATATCTGAACCTCCACCTCTCACTCATCTCCCTATGGCTTCTTCAGACTGTGCGGTGTCACGGCCGTGGCATGCTGTTAGGGACCAGCTGACACCGAACAGTCTGAAGAAGCCATAGGGAAATGAGTGAGAGGTGGAAGTTCAGATATGCACTGCGCATGTCCATGGATCCCAGGCCCCCAGTGGGATTAAATCAGAAGACACTGCGAGGCGGGCTCTCTGCCAGCGCGGCCGCACAGGCGCAGCCATCCAGACACCAAATGATGCCAGAAGACGGGCAGCGCTAAGTGTGCCTGGCCACGGGATAACATAACAGCGCAGGCTCCTGGACGGAATAAAACAACGCTGAGGAGCCGGTGCGCGGCGCCGGGGGGGTAGGAATGACGGCTGGGCTGTGTCACATTACGAAGGAAAGTCCCACCTCCGGGACGGTTTTACGGTATCAGTGGACACATTTTATAAGTGTTAAGTTCTGCGTGTGCAAGGAGCTAAACAAAAATAGCTACCTTTTCCTTGGGCAGCATTACTGCTGCACAAGGTGGCTCTTTCAGTAACAAACGCCTTGGGGGGGGGGGGACAGATTCCCTTACATTTCAGTTGTTGTGTCAGCGTGGCGGTCGCATGACACATTGCCGGCTACACAGCTGGGGATCAGCTGACGTTACTGAAACCCAATAACACTGGGTCGTATGTTTTGACTGTGCAGACGGCACGTCTGAGCCTCAACTGGCGGTGTTGGAGCCCAGGAATTTAAGTTCAGGTGGTAGAAAGATGAACACAACAGGAGACCTGGATAACGTATACAGTGACCTAATTATTCAATCAGGAGGAGGAGTGGCAAATTCCGGCGAGATCCAGGCCTTGTTCATTTTCAGGAAAGTAAGCCGGTCAACGTTATCGGAGGATAGTCGCATGCGACGGTCAGTTAGTACACCACCTGCAGCAC
Source organism: Ranitomeya variabilis (assembly GCF_051348905.1). Classification (NCBI taxonomy): domain Eukaryota; kingdom Metazoa; phylum Chordata; class Amphibia; order Anura; family Dendrobatidae; genus Ranitomeya; species Ranitomeya variabilis. Next base: position 511,406,651 of record NC_135232.1, read on the forward strand.
TAAAGACACGTTCCGATAATACACTGGCCGCAGGGCAAGACAGCACCTCCAATGCATACTGGCTTAGCTCTGGCCATGTATCCAGCTTTGAGACCCAAAACTTGAAAGGGGAAGAGCCGTCTGGGAGTACAGCAAGAGGGCAAGACATGTAGTCTGTCACCATCTGACGGAACCGTTGCCTCCTGCTGACTGGAGCCGTCTGTGATGGTGTAGACTTTTGTGGCGGGCACAGAAAACTGTGCCACAGTTCGGCCATACTGGTCTTGCCTTGGGCAGAGGCACTGCTTCTGCTCCCTCTTTGTGCAGAGCCTCCACCACGGCCTGGACGCACTGAGCTGCTTTGGAATGCACTAGCAGCACTTCTCTCAGTTGGAATGGAGAAGATGATGGAATTGACCAGTGTGTCTTGGTACTCCCGCATTTTTCGCTCCCGGTTCAACGGTGTGATGAGGCTTTCTACGTTGTCCCGGTAGCGAGGATCGAGGAGGGTGAACACCCAATAATCAGACATGTTGAGATTGTGGCGATGCGGCGGTCGTTTCTCAGGCACTGCAGCATGTAATCCACCATGTGCTGCAGACTGCCAACTGCCCAAGAAACGCTGTCCCCTGCTGGAGGCGTGATCTCTGCCCGCTCGTCATCACCCCACCCTCGCTGTACACACTGAGTACTGGACAATTGTGTAACTCCCTCCTCTGGACGGATGTCTTCCTCCTCCATTGACTCCTCCTCATCCTCCTCACAAACGGTCCCCTGCCTACGCGTTTGTGAGGAACCACGTGGCGCTGACTGTCCAGAAGATGATGGAAATGGTGAATCCTCATCCTCCACCTCTTCCACAACATCATCCCTTAGCGCTTGCAGTGATTTTTCAAGCAGGCAGATAAGGGGGACAGTCATGCTGACTAGTGCATCATCTGCACTCGCCATCCGCGTGGAATAATCAAAGGGACGCAAAACCTGGCAGACGTCATTCATAGTGGCCCACTCTGTGGTTGTGAAGTCTGTACGGCGCTGACTGCGACTTTTTTGCGCCTGAAGCAGCTGGTACTCCATTACAGCTTGCTGCTGCTCACACAACCGCTCCAACATATGTAACGTGGAATTCCACCTGGTAGGTAGGTCACATATGATGCGATGTTCCGGCAGGCGGTGTCGGCGCTGCAGAGCCGCAATGCGCGCTTTTGCCGTGCTGGAACGCCGCAAGTGAGCACACTCTAGGCGGACCTTGTGCAGCAGTGCATCAAGATCCGGATAGTCCCTCAAAAAGCTCTGCACGACCAAATTGAGCACATGTGCCAGACATGGGATGTGAGTGAGGTTGCCGAGGCCCAGAGCTGCCACCAGATTTCGGCCATTATCACACACTACCATGCCTGGCTGGAGATTCGCTGGCACAAACCACACATCGCTCTCCTGCTTGATGGCATTCCAGAGCTCCTGCGCTGTGTGGCTACGATTCCCCAAGAAAATTAATTTCAAGACGGCCTGTTGACGTTTGGCCACGGCTGTGCTCATGTCGGTCGTAACAGGTACACGTTCATCACGGGTCCATGTGGAGGTGGACTGTGACGGCTCCTGCAGCGATGATTCTGAGGAACTGGTGTAAGAGGAGGAGTCAATGCGTACAGAATGGATTCCTGCAATCCTTGGAGTGGGCAGGACACGTCCTGCGCCACTCGCACGGTCTGTACCCGGCTCAACGACATTAACCCAATGGGCAGTGAGGGAAAGGTATCGCCCCTGTCCATGTTGACTGGTCCACGCATCGGTGGTGAGGTGGACCTTGCTACTGACGGCGTTCAGTAGCGCGTGTTTTATGTGTCCCTCCACATGCTTCTGCAGGGCAGGGACGGCTTGCCTGCTGAAGTAAAAGCGGCTGGGCACATTGTACTGTGGGACTGCCAATGACATCAAGTCACGGAAGCTGTCAGTCTCCACCAGCCTGAATGACAGCATTTCCAGTGACAGAAGTTTGGCAATGCCTGCAGTCAGAGCCTGTGCTCGTGGGTGGTTTGACGAGAAAGGCCGCCTTTTCTCCCATGCCTGTACTACCGATGGCTGTAGACTGGGCTGGGAGTGTGTGGATGACTGGGAAAGTGGCGCTGCGGGTGGAATTACAGCGGGTCTCTGGACAACAGGGGCAGAGGTTCTTCCACGGCGATCCTGGGAGGACGCCGAACCAGCTGCGTGTGAGGTAGAGGAAGAGGCAACACGAGCTGAAGAGGTGGTAGCTGCCGCTGTTGGTTGGCCTACCTCTTCAGTGTGTTTTTCTAACTCCGCCGGGTGCCTGTTGCGCACATGTTTCCACATGTTGGAGGTATTGAGGTTGCTGACATTTTTCCCTCTTTTGACTTTTTGATGACACACGTTGCATCTGACATAGCAAATGTCATCTGCAACTGTGTCAAAAAAGGACCAGGCACTGCAAGTCTTGGGAGCGCCCTTTTTGGCTTTTGGAAGAGACATGCTCCTAACGGGTGCCAAAGCGGAGGCTGCAGGATCCGCAGTCTTCCCCCTCCCTCTCCCTCTTTGGGCCGTACGGGGAATCTCTTCCTCAGAGCTGCTCCCACCACCTTCCTGTCCCTCACGCCAAGATGGGTCGAGGACCTCATCATCTACACTACCCTCTGCCCCCAACTGCTCCTCCTGGGTAGTCTCAGCAGCAGAGCACGCACCAGTAAGTGGCACCTGAGTGTCATCATCAGCTGATGCGGCCTGCGATGTGGTGACCGGAGCCACTGGCCCACCCGCCTCTTCAGAGGAAGACAGAAAAAGCTGTTGGGCATCACTGCACCCTGCCTCTTCTTCCATTTCTCCAATGCTGCTTGGCTGGCCCCCTGTTTCCAAGCCAAGAGATTCAGAGAACAGAAGTAGAGACGGCTCCTGTCCTGGGCTCTCTGTCTGCCTGGGCAATTTGGCAGGTGGTGAAGAGACAGATGGCTGCTCTCCAGTGCTCTGTGTCTGAGAGGATGTGGCACTAATGGAAGTTGATGCATTAGCTGCCATCCATCCGACAACAGCTTCAATTTGTTCTTCACGCAGCAGCGGTGTACGGCGCTCGGACACAAAGCTTCGCATGAACGACTGTTGCCTGGTGAAAGTGGGTGCTGATGAGTCACCGGTGCCCGCAGCAGGCACAGAATCCCCACGTCCCCTCCCTGCTCCGCGACGGCTCCCACGCCCCCGTGCCTTACTCACTGCCTTCTTCATCTTGGTTGACTGATAAAGATAAGCAGAAAAGTACTAACGGATTTGTGTGCTTATTCCTGAGCAACTCCTCCTAACAGGTATAAGAAGCACTAATTATCTAAAGTGTGGACTAGACTTTAATATGAGCTAATGTGGCCTACAGAAATGTAAAGTGGTGTAACTGGTGTGTTTGGTGAACTTTATTATTTATTTATTTTTTGGGGGCTGAACTGACAACAGATAGAGCTGCAGTCACACGGAGACCGTGCAGACAGACGTAAACGGCGCTACAAGGCCCAAAAACCCTCCTCTACTTTATCCTATGTAGTGTTTTTCCACAAATTAGCTGGAGACGGGTGGAAAGACACTAATAGGATTTTTTTGAATAAATTAGCAGCAGACTACACTATTTGGAAAAAAAAGAAAATTGATTTGGCGGTATGACGCAGTGAAAAACCCTGAGCTGGAGACAACCAGGCTATAGCTGCTCACAGATTACAGGGCGAGCTGCAGTCACACGGAGACCGTGCAGACAGCCGTAAACGGCGCTGCAAGGCCCAAAAACCCTCCTCTACTTTATCCTATGTAGTGTTTTTCCACAAATTAGCTGGAGACGGGTGGAAAGACACTAATAGGATTTTTTTAAATTAATTAGCAGCAGACTACACTACTTTGAAAAAAAAGAAAATTGATTTGGCAGTATGACGCAGTGAAAAACCCTGAGCTGGAGACAACCAGGCTATAGCTGCTCACAGATTACAGGGCGAGCTGCAGTCACACGGAGACCGTGCAGACAGCCGTAAACGGCGCTGCAAGGCCCAAAAACCCTCCTCTACTTTATCCTATGTAGTGTTTTTCCACAAATTAGCTGGAGACGGGTGGAAAGACACTAATAGGATTTTTTTAAATTAATTAGCAGCAGACTACACTACTTTGAAAAAAAAGAAAATTGATTTGGCGGTATGACGCAGTGAAAAACCCTGAGCTGGAGACAACCAGGCTACAGCTGCTCACAGATTACAGGGCGAGCTGCAGTCACACGGAGACCGTGCAGACAGCCGTAAACGGCGCTGCAAGGCCCAAAAACCCTCCTCTACTTTATCCTATGTAGTGTTTTTCCACAAATTAGCTGGAGACGGGTGGAAAGACACTAATAGGATTTTTTTAAATTAATTAGCAGCAGACTACACTACTTTGAAAAAAAAGAAAATTGATTTGGCGGTATGACGCAGTGAAAAACCCTGAGCTGGAGACAACCAGGCTACAGCTGCTCACAGATTACAGGGCGAGCTGCAGTCACACGGAGACCGTGCAGACAGCCGTAAACGGCGCTGCAAGGCCCAAAAACCCTCCTCTACTTTATCCTATGTAGTGTTTTTCCACAAATTAGCTGGAGACGGGTGGAAAGACACTAATAGGATTTTTTTGAATAAATTAGCAGCAGACTACACTACTTGGGAAAAAAAAAAAAAAAAGGAACAGTATGAGGCAATGAACCACCCTCCCTGAACTGAATACAACCAACTATGGATGGCCTATGTGGCTGCACTCAGACTGGAGACTGGGCTGCACTCACACACACACACACACAGACCCTGCAGATCGCTGTGAAAACAGCGCTACAAGGCAAAAGCAAGGTGATTAGTAGGTGAACACAGCGGTTGCTAAATTAGCCTTTGGAAAGCACAAAGAAGCAAATCGCTATCTCTAAACTGTCCCTCAGTCAGCAAACAGCGTCCTGTCACTAACTGAATTCACAGCAGAGTGATCGCAAAATGGCGCCAGCGACTTTTAAACTGCATCATGACATCATTACACCAGCCAATCACAGCCTTGCCAGTAGTTTCATGCCCTCCATGCTAAACAGGATGTGCCCACACTTGGAATCAATCTCATTGGCTGAATTTCTGCTTTTTGAATCTTAGAACTTCCGATTCCGGTATCCGATACGCGGCAAGTATCGGAATCCCGGTATCGGAATTCCGATACCGCAAGTATCGGCCGATACCCGATACTTGCGGTATCGGAATGCTCAACACTAGTTCTGAGTCAATGTTTTTTTCTTTGCAGCTTGTTTTGTCTTTCTTTTCCCCTTAACTTCTGGGTGGTTCAGGACTCAGGTGTAGATATGGATATTCAAGGTTTGTCCTCTTGTGTGGATCAACTCACTGCAAGGGTACAAAATATTCAAGATTATGTAGTTCAGAATCCGATGTTAGAGCCTAGAATTCCAATTCCTGATTTGTTTTTTGGGGATAGATCTACATTTTTGAATTTCAAAAATAATTGCAGACTGTTCCTTTCTCTGAAACCCCGCTCCTCTGGTGATCCCATTCAGCAAGTAAAGATTGTTATTTCTTTGTTGCGTGGCGACCCGCAAGATTGGGCATTCTCCCTTGAGCCAGGAAATCCTGCATTGCTTAATGTAGATGCATTTTTTCTGGCGCTTGGATTACTTTATGATGAACCAAATTCTGTGGATCAGGCAGAAAAGATCTTGCTGGCTCTGTCAGGGTCAGGATGAAGCAGAAGTTTATTGCCAGAAGTTTAGAAAATGGTCTGTGCTTACACAATGGAATGAGTGTGCCCTGGCAGCAATTTTCAGAAAGGGTCTTTCTGAAGCCCTTAAAGATGTTATGGTGGGGTTCCCCACGCCTGCTGGTCTGAATGAGTCAATGTCCTTGGCCATTCAGATTGATCGGCGTTTGCACGAGCGCAAAGTTGTGCACCATTTGGCGGTGATAGGACTTTGACCAGAGCTGAACGGCAAGAACACAGACGTCAGAATGGGCTGTGTTTCTACTGTGGTGACTCCTCTCATGCTATCTCTGACTGTCCTAAGCGCACTAAGAGGTTCGCTAGGTCTGTCACCATTAGTACTCTGCAGCCTAAATTTCTCTTGTCTGTTACTCTGATTTGCTCATTGTCATCCTACTCTGTTATGGCATTTGTGGATTCGGGCGCTGCCCTGAACCTGATGGACTTGGAGTTTGCCACGCGCTGTGGTTTTTCTTTGGAGCCTTTGCAGAGTTCTATTCCCTTAAGGGGAATTGATGCTACGCCATTGGCCAAGAATAAACCTCAGTACTGGACTCAGCTGACCATGTACATGGCTCTCGCACATCAGGAAAATATTCGCTTTTTGGTATTGCATAATTTGCATGATGTTGTTGTGTTGGGTTTGCCATGGTTACAGGTTCATAATCCAGTACTGGATTGGAAATCAATGTCTGTGTCTAGTTGGGGTTGTCATGGGATACATAGTGATGTTCCTTTGATGTCAATTTCTTCTTCCACTCCTTCTGAAGTCCCTGAATTTTTGTCGGATTACCAGGATGTATTTGATGAGCCCAAGTCCAGTGCCCTACCTCCTCATAGGGACTGTGATTGCGCTATAAATTTAATTCCTGGTAGTAAATTCCCTAAGGGCCGACTTTTCAATTTATCTGTGCCAGAACATGCCGCTATGCGGAGTTATGTAAAGGAGTCCTTGGAGAAAGGGCATATTCGCCCGTCTTCATCACCATTGGGAGCAGGGTTCTTTTTTGTGGCCAAGAAGGATGGCTCTCTGAGACCCTGTATAGATTACCGCCTTCTCAATAAAATCACGGTCAAATTTCAGTACCCTTTGCCTCTGCTGTCTGATTTGTTTGCTCGGATTAAGGGGGATAGTTGGTTTACCAGGATTGACCTTCGAGGGGCATATGATCTTGTGCATATTAAACAGGGCGATGAATGGAAAACAGCATTTAATACGCCCGAGGGCTATTTTGAGTACCTGGTGATGCCATTCGGGCTTTCTAATGCTCCATCTGTATTTCAGTCTTTTATGCACGACATCTTCCGGAAGTATCTGGATAGGTTCATGATTGTATATTTGGATGATATTTTGGTCTTTTCGGATGATTGGGAGTCTCATGTGAAGCAGGTCAGGATGGTATTCCAGGTCCTTCGTGCTAATGCGTTGTTTGTGAAGGGGTCTAAATGCCTCTTTGGAGTTCAGAAGGTTTCCTTTTTGGGCTTCATTTTTTCCCTTCTACTATCGAGATGGACCCTGTTAAAGTTCAGGCCATTTATGACTGGACTCAACCTACATCTGTGAAGAGTCTTCAGAAGTTCCTGGGTTTTGCTAATTTTTACCGTCACTTCATCGCTAATTTTTCTAGTGTGGTTAAGCCTTTGACCGATCTGACGAAGAAAGGCGCTGATGTGGTTAATTGGTCCCCTGCGGCCGTTGAGGCTTTTCAGGAGCTTAAAAGTCGTTTTACTTCGGCCCCTGTGTTGCGTCAGCCAGATGTTTCGCTCCCTTTCCAGGTCGAGGTTAATGCTTCTGAGATTGGGGCAGGGGCTGTTTTGTCTCATAGAAGTTCTGATGGCTCTTTGATGAAGCCATGTGCTTTCTTTTCTAGGAAGTTTTCGCCTGCTGAGCGTAATTATGACGTCGGCAATCGGGAGTTGTTGGCTATGAAGTGGGCATTCGAGGAGTGGCGTCATTGGCTAGAGGGAGCCAAACATCGCGTGGTGGTCTTGACTGATCACAAGAATTTGACTTATCTCGAGCCTGCCAAGCGGTTGAATCCTAGACAGGCTCGATGGTCGTTGTTTTTCTCCTGTTTCGATTTTGTGGTCTCTTACCTTCCGGGATCTAAGAATGTGAAGGCGGATGCCCTTTCTAGGAGTTTTTTGCCTGATTCTCCGGGAGTCCCTGAGCCGACTGGTATTCTCAAAGAGGGGATGATTTTGTCTGCCATCTCCCCTGATTTGCGGCGGGTGCTGCAGGAGTTTCAGGCTGATAGACCTGACCGCTGTCCAGTGGGGAAACTGTTTGTCCCTGATAGATGGACTAGTAAAGTTATTTCTGAGGTTCATTGTTCAGTATTGGCTGGTCATCCTGGGATTTTTGTTACCAGAGATTTGGTTGCTAGATCCTTTTGGTGGCCTTCCTTGTCACGGGATGTGCGTTCTTTTGTGCAGTCCTGTGGGACTTGTGCTCGGGCCAAGCCTTGCTGTTCTCGTGCCCGTGGGTTGCTTTTGCCATTGCCTGTCCCGAAGAGGCCCTGGACGCATATTTCCATGGATTTTATTTCTGATCTTCCTGTCTCTCAAAGGATGTCCGTCATCTGGGTGGTTTGTGATCGGTTTTCTAAAATGGTCCATTTGGTACCCTTGCCTAAATTGCCTTCTTCCTCTGATTTGGTTCCATTATTTTTTCAGCATGTGGTTCGTTTGCATGGCATTCCGGAGAACATTGTGTCTGACAGAGGTTCCCAGTTTGTTTCTAGGTTTTGGCGGTCCTTTTGTGCTAAGATGGGCATTGATTTGTCTTTTTCTTCAGCGTTCCATCCTCAGACAAATGGCCAAACCGAACGAACCAGTCAGACCTTGGAAACCTATCTGAGATGCTTTGTTTCTGCTGATCAGGATGATTGGGTGACCTTCTTGCCATTGGCCGAGTTCGCCCTTAATAATCGGGCTAGTTCGGCCACTTTGGTTTCGCCTTTTTTTGTAATTCTGGTTTTCATCCTCGTTTTTCTTCAGGGCAGGTTGAGCCTTCTGACTGTCCTGGTGTGGATTCTGTGGTGGACAGGTTGCAGCAAATTTGGACTCATGTGGTGGACAACTTGACATTGTCTCAGGAGAAGGCGCAGCGTTTTGCTAACCGCCGTCACTGTGTTGGTCCCCGACTTCATGTTGGGGATTTGGTTTGGTTATCTTCTCGTTATGTTCCTATGAAGGTTTCTTCTCCTAAGTTCAAGCCTCGCTTCATTGGTCCTTATAAGATTTCTGAAATTATCAATCCTGTGTCGTTTCGTTTGGCTCTTCCAGCTTCTTTTTCCATCCATAATGTGTTCCATAGGTCGTTGTTGCGTAGATATGTGGCGCCTATGGTTCCTTCCGTTGATCCTCCTGCTCCGGTGTTGGTTGAGGGGGAGTTGGAGTATGTGGTGGAGAACATTTTGGATTCTCGTATTTCGAGATGGAAGCTTCAGTACCTAGTTAAATGGAAGGGTTATGGTCAGGAGGATAATTCCTGGGTTGTTGCTTCCGATGTCCATGCTGCCGATTTGGTTCGTACCTTTCATTTGGCTCGTCCTGATCGGCCATGGGGCTCTGGTGAGGGTTCGGTGACCCCTCCTCAAGGGGGGGTACTGTTGTGAATTCCGTTCTCGGGCTCCCTCCTGTGGTCATGAATGGTACTTTGGTGAGTTCTGTCCTTGGACACCCTCTGGTGGCTTTGAGTGGAACTGCTGATCTTTGAGGTTGGCTTTCTCAGCTGCCCTCGTTTATTGCTTATGCTGCTTCCTATTTAACTCTGCTTAGATCGTTAGTTCATGCCAGCTGTCAATGTCTCAGTACTGGTTCAGATCTCTCTTGGATTTCTCTGATGACCTGTCTACTCCAGCAGAAGCTAAGTCCCTGCTAGTTCATTTGTTGTTCATTGGTTTTTGAATATATTTCTCAGTACCTGCTATGCTTCTAGTCCAGCTTGCTATTATGATATTTCCTTGCTAGCTGGAAGCTCTGGGGGTGCAGAGCTGCACCTCCACATCGTGAGTCGGTGTGGAGGCCTTTTTTCACACTCTGCGTGGCTTTTGCAGTTTTTAATACTGACCGCATAGTTCCCTTCCCTATCCTCTGTCTATTTAGAGAAGACTCGGCCTCCTTTGCTAAAATCTGTTTCCTTCCTGTGTTTGTCACTTCCCTCTTAACTCACAGTCAATATTTGTGGGGGGCTACCTTTACTTTGGGGAATTTCTCTGAGGCAAGGTAGGCTCCTATTTCTATCTTTAGGGGTAGTTAGCTCTTAGGCTGTGAAGAGGCGCCTAGGGAGAGTTAGGTATGCTCCACGGCTATTTCTAGTGTGTTTGATAGGATCAGGGATTGCAGTCAGTAGAGTTACCATCTCCTCAGAGCTTGTCCCAGGTTTTTACGTTTTAACCATCAGGTCATTCCGGGTGCTCCTAACCACCAGGTCCATAACAGTACCCGTGCCAGAAAGCACTACCAAGAACCATCTGACGTTGGTGGAATTCGGATACCCAGAAGGAGGCACCTAAGCCAAAGGCTCTGCTCGGAACCAGCTGACGGTACTGGAACCAGGGGGACCTATTCAAGATTGTCTTCCTAGAGCCCCAACTAGCTGTGTTGGAGCCCAGGGTCAGCAGGGGGAGCAGAGTGTAGGCCAAAGTGTGCACTGGAGGCAGTTTAATATGTTGTGTCTGCGTGGCGTTTGCAGGACACGTTGCCGGCTACGCAGCAGGGGAACAGCTGGCGTTGCTGAACCCCACTGACACAGTGGCGAGGCGAGTGTTTTTCTCTGTGTAGCCAGCACTTCCGAGCACCAACTGGTGGTGTTAGAGCCCAGGGACAACAGTAGGTGCAGAGTGAAGGCCGAAGCCTGCACTGGAGGCAGCTTATTGTCTGTTGTGTCTGTGTGGCATTTGCAGGACATGTTGCTGGCTACACTGCAGGGGAACAGCTGACGTTACTGAACCCCACTGACACAGTGGCGAGTGTTTTTCTCTGTGCAGCCAGCACTTCCGGGCACCAACTGGTGGTGTTAGAGCCCAGGGACAGCAGGAGGAGCAGAGTGTAGGCCGAAGCCTGCACTGGTGGCAGCTTATTGTCTGTTGTGTCTGCGTGGCGTTTGCAGGACACGTTGCCGGCTACACAGCAGGGGAACAGCTGACGTTACTGAACCCCACTGACACAGTGGCGAGTGTTTTTCTCTGTGCAGCCAGCACTTCCGAGCACCAACTGGCAGTGTTACAGCCCAGGGACAGCAGGAGGAGCAGAGTGTAGGCCAAAGCCTGCACTGGAGGCAGCTTATTGTCTTTTGTGTCTGCGTGGTGTTTGCAGGACACATTGCTGGCTACACAGCAGGGGAACAGCTGACGCTACTGAACCCCACTGACACAGTGATGAGTGTTTTTCTCTGTGCAGCCAGCACTTCCGAGCACCAACTGGCGGTGTTAGAGCCCAGGGACAGCAGGAGGAGCAGAGTGTAGGCCGAGGCCTAATTGGAGCAAGTTGGAAGGGAATCTTTAACTCCCCAGGCGTTTGTAGCTGAAAGAGACACCTTGTGCAGCACTAATGCTGCACAAGGAAAAGGTGGCTCTATTAATTATGCTCCTTGCAAACGCAGAACTAGACACTTATAAAATGTGTCCCCTGATACTGTGAATCCGTCCCGGAGGTGGGACTTTCCTTCGTAATGGGACGCAGCACAGCCGTCATTCCTACCCCCTTGGCCTGTGCGCCGCCTCTTCTGCGTTGTTTGAATCTGTCCGGTAGCCTGCACTGTTATGTTCAACCTTGGCCATGCGCAGTTAGCGCTGCCCGTCTTCTGACATCACTTGGTGTCAGGCTGGCTGCGCCTGTGCGGCCGCGCTGCCCATGATCCCACCTGGCAGTGTCATCTAAAGTAATCACACTGCGGGCCTGGGATCCATGGGCATGCGCAGTGCATATCTTCGCCTCTCACTCCCCTCCTTCCGGCTTCTTCAGACTGTGCGGCGTCACGGCCGTGGCATACTATTAGGAATCAGCTGATGGGGCACAGTCTGAAGAAGGCGGAGGGAGATGAGTGAGAGCCTGAGGTGAAGATATGCACTGCACATGCCCATGGATCCCAGGCCCGCAGTGTGATTAAATCAGAAGAGACTGCGAGGCAGGATCTCGGGCAGCGTGGCCGCACATGTGTACAGAAGAGAAACAGACACTACCGTAAAGCCTGCACACTACACCAATTTATAACAATATATGAAATTTTTATTAGGTACACCAAAACAGCAAAAAACACATAAAACATAAGTAAAAACAGAACAATCGCACCCCACTCATAGGAACCCCTTAAGGCACTATATCTATATACTATATGATTAATAAAATGATGACAATAAATACGACAAATATACCAATGCAAATATACAGTATTCCCCACAAACATATGGAGCAATATAAATGTGCCTGAAACGACAAATGGGAGGGACCTCCTATAGAGAACATGAAATGCACATGAACCTATGCCACCGCTAATTTTGTGGCTAATATAAATCCTGCTCAAACCAGTGTGCAACCATAGCAAAATAAAATAGAAATGGCCACGGTCTCAAATAGAGCCATAGGCAGACCAACATGGCCCATAAGAGATAGGTAATGAGATGGCTGTGAATCACAGATCCATCATATGTGCAAATAACTAAATATATAAGCCATGTTGGAAATCACAAACGGACCAGGATAAAGGAGGATACCAACCAGAGAGGGGCCCAGATGAAAAATAGGAGCGGGGTGAAACCCAACGCGTATCGCCGTAACCCGTACGGCTTCGTCAGGGGAAGTGGCCGCACAGGCGCAGGCAGCCTGACAACAAATGATGTCAGAAGACAGGCAGCGCTAAATGCACATGGCCAAGGTAGAACATAACAGCGCAGGCTATGGGACAGAATCAAACAACGCTGAGGAGGCGGCGCACAGTGCCAAGGGGGTAGGAATGATGGCTGTGCTACGTCCCATTACGAAGGAAAGTCCCACCTCCGGGACGGTTTCATGGTGTGAGGGGACACATTTTATAAGTGTTAAGTTCAGCGTATGCAAGGAGCACAATGAAAAGAGGACCTTTTCCTTGTGCAGCGTTACTGCTGCACAAGGTGGCTCTTTCAGTAAGAAACGCCTGGGGGGGGGACAGGTTCCCTTAAATTTCAGTTGTGGTGTCAGCGTGGCGTTCGCAGGACACATTGCCGCAACACAGCAGAGGAGCAGCTGGCGTTACTGAACCCCAATAACAGAGGAGCAACTGTTGACTGTGCAGACAGCACTTCCGGACAGCAACTGGCGGTGTTGGAGGCCAGGGACAGCAAGAGGAGCAGGCTAGAGTTATTGCCGCAACACAGCAGGGGAGCAGCTGGTGTTACTGAACCCCAATAACAGAGGAGCAACTGTTGACTGTGCAGACAGCACTTCCGGACAGCAACTGGCGGTGTTGGAGCCCAGGGAATGCAGGAAGAGCAGGCTAGAGTTATTGCCGCAACACAGCAGGGGAGCAGCTGGCAATACTGAACCCCAATAACAGAGGAGCAACTGTTGACTGTGCAGACAGCACTTCCGGACAGCAACTGGCGGGTTTGGAGCCCAGGGACAGCAGGAGGAGCAGGCTAGAGATATTGCCACAACACAGCAGGGGAGAAGCTGGCGTTACTGAACCCCAATAACAGAGGAGCAACTGTTGACTGTGCAGACAGCACTTCCGGACAGCAACTGGCGGTGTTGGAGCCCAGGGAATGCAGGAAGAGCAGGCTAGAGTTATTGCCGCAACACAGCAGGGGAGCAGCTGGCAATACTGAACCACAATAACAGAGGAGCAACTGTTGACTGTGCAGACAGAACTTCCGGACAGCAACTGGCGGTGTTGGAGCCCAGGGAATGCAGGAAGAGCAGGCTAAAGTTATTGCCACAACACAGCAGGGGAGAAGCTGGCGTTACTTAACCCCAATAACAGAGGAGCAACTGTTGACTGTGCAGACAGCACTTCCGGACAGCAACTGGTGGTGTTGGAGCCCAGAGACAGCAGGAGGAGCAGGCTAGCGTTATTGCCGCAACACAGCAGGGGAGCAGCTGGTGTTACTGAACCCCAATAACAGAGGAGCAACTGTTGACTGTGCAGACAGCACTTCCGGACAGCAACTGGCTGTGTTGGAGCCCAGGGAATGCAGGAGGAGCAGGCTAGAATTATTGCCGCAACACAGCAGGGGAGCAGCTGGCGTTACTGAACCCCAATAACAGAGGAGCAACTGTTGACTGTGCAGACAGCACTTCCGGACAGCAACTGGCGGGTTTGGAGCCCAGGGACAGCAGGAGGAGCAGGCTAGAGATATTGCCGCAACACAGCAGGGGAGAAGCTGGCGTTACTGAATCCCAATAACAGAGGAGCAACTGTTGACTGTGCAGACAGCAGTTCCGGACAGCAACTGGTGGTGTTGGAGCCCAGGGAATGCAGGAAGAGCAGGCTAGAGTTATTGCCACAACACAGCAGGGGAGAAGCTGGCAATACTGAACCACAATAACAGAGGAGCAAGTGTTGACTGTGCAGACAGCACTTCCGGACAGCAACTGGCGGTGTTGGAGCCAAGGGAATGCAGGAAGAGCAGGCTAAAGTTATTGCCGCAACACAGCAGGGGAGAAGCTGGCGTTACTTAACCCCAATAACAGAGGAGCAACTGTTGACTGTGCAGACAGCACTTCCGGACAGCAACTGGTGGTGTTGGAGCCCAGAGACAGCAGGAGGAGCAGGCTAGAGTTATTGCCGCAACACAGCAGGGGAGCAGCTGGTGTTACTGAACCCCAATAACAGAGGAGCAACTGTTGACTGTGCAGACAGCACTTCCGGACAGCAACTGGCTGTGTTGGAGCCCAGGGAATGCAGGAGGAGCAGGCTAGAGTTATTGCCGCAGCACAGCAGGGGAGCAGCTGGCGTTACTGAACCCCAATAACAGAGGAGCAACTGTTGACTGTGCAGACAGCACTTCCGGACAGCAGCTGGCGGTGTTGGAGCCCAGGGAATGCAGGAAGAGCAGGCTAGAGTTATTGCCGCAACCCAGCAGGGGAGCAGCTGGCAATACTGAACCACAATAACAGAGGAGCAACTGTTGACTGTGCAGACAGCACTTCCGGACAGCAACTGGCTGTGTTGGAGCCCAGGGAATGCAGGAGGAGCAGGCTAGAGTTATTGCCGCAGCACAGCAGGGGAGCAGCTGGCGTTACTGAACCCCAATAACAGAGGAGCAACTGTTGACTGTGCAGACAGCACTTCCGGACAGCAGCTGGCGGTGTTGGAGCCCAGGGAATGCAGGAAGAGCAGGCTAGAGTTATTGCCGCAACACAGCAGGGGAGCAGCTGGCGTTACTGAACCTGTTGTGAACTCTGTTTTTGGGCTCCCTCTAGTGGTCACAAGCGGTACTGTGTAGTGTTGTCTTTCTGCAGGTTGGCAGCATCAGCTGGTTCGTTATCCTTGGCTGGTTTCCTATTTAGCTCACCTGGATACTCAGTTCCTTGCCTGCTATCAATGTATTCAGTGCTCTTCAGATTCCTTGTGACTACCTTGCTCCCAGTCTCTCCAAGACAAGCTAAGTTTTTTTTTGTTCATTTTTGATTATCAGCATTCATCATGTTTCTTGTCCAGCTTGCTAAAATGTGATTTCCTCGCTTGCTGGTTTCTCTAGGGGACTGAGGTTCTCCCCCCACACCGTTAGTTGGTGCGGGGGTTCTGGAAATCTCAGTGTGGATATTTTGTAAGGGTTTTTTACTGACCACACAGACCCCTTTTCTATTTTCTGCTATCTAGTATTAGTGGGCCTCATTTGCTGAATCTGCTTTCACCCCTGTGTATGTGCCTTCCTCTTACCTCACCGTTATTATTTGTTGGGGGCTTCTTTATCTTTGGGGATTATTTCTCTGGAGGCAAGTGAGGTCTTTCTCTCTCTCTAGGGGTAGTTAGTTCCTCAGGCTGGCTCGAGACGTCTAGAATTTTAGGCACGTTCACCGGCTACTTCTAGTGTGTTTGGATAGGTTCAGATTTGCGGTCAGTCCAGTTTGCCACCTCCCTAGAGCTTGTCCTATGTTTGTTACCTAGCTGGAGTAATTTGTGATCCTCAACCACTAAGGATCATAACAGTATAGCAGGCCAAAAAGTGATTAATGCATCGCAGAAGTGGGATAAAAAGAAGACCTGAGTACATTTTTTTTTCTCCTCCCGCTTTTCCTTTGCTGCAGTCTGTTTAGCTTCTTTCATCCCCTTGAACTCTGGGTGGTTTTGAGCTCAGCTGCAGACATGAATGTTCAGACTCTGACTTCTAGTGTGGATCATCTTACTGCACGAGTGCAAAGTATTCAGGATTTTGTTATTCATAGCCCTATGTCAGAACCAAAGATACCCATTCCTGAGTTGTTTTCTGGAGATAGAGCTAGGTTTCTAAATTTTAAGAATAATTGTAAGTTATTTCTATCTCTGAGACCTCGTTCCTCTGGTGATTCCGCTCAGCAAGTTAAAATTGTTATCTCCTTGTTGCATGGCGACCCTCAAGATTGGGCTTTCTCTCTGGCGGCAGGAGATCCTGTATTGCTTAATGTAGATGCATTTTTTCTGGCTCTTGGACTGCTTTATGAGGAGCCTAATCTTGAGAATCAGGCAGAAAAAGCGTTGCTGGCTATCTCTCAGGGTCAGGATGAAGCAAAGGTGTATTGTCAAAAATTTCGGAAATAGTCGGTGCTTACTCAATGGAATGAGTGTGCCCTGGCTGCAAATTTCAGAGAAGGTCTTTCTGAGGCCGTTAAGAATGTTATGGTGGGGTTTCCCACCCCTACAAGTCTGAGTGATTCTATGGCTTTAGCCATTCAGGTTGATCGGCGTTTGCGGGAGCGCAAATCTGCTCATCCTTTGGCGGTATTTTCTGAACAGAGACCTGAGTCTATGCAATGTGACCGAACTCTGACCAGAATTGAGCGACAAAGTCATAGACGTCAAAATGGGTTGTGCTTTTACTGTGGTGATTCTACTCATGTTATCTCAGCATGCTCTAAACGCTTAAAAAAATTCGCTAAACCTGTCACCATTGGTACTATACAGCCTACATTTATTTTGTCTGTTACTTTGATTTGTTCTTTGTCGTCCTACCCGGTTATGGCTTTTGTGGATTCGGGTGCTGCCCTGAATCTGATGGATTTGTCGTTTGCCAGGCGCTGTGGTTTTGTCCTGGAGCCTTTGGAATTTCCTATTCCTCTGAGGGGAATTGATGCTACTCCATTGGCTGAGAATAAGCCTCAGTATTGGACGCAAATGACCATGTGCATGACTCCCGTACATCAGGAGGTGATTCGCTTTCTTGTTTTGTATAATTTGCATGATGTTGTCGTTTTGGGTCTGCCATGGCTGCAGGCTCATAATCCAGTTTTAGATTGGAAAGCTATGTCTGTGTCAAGTTGGGGTTTTCAGGGAATTCATGGCGATACTCCGTTGGTGTCTATTGCTTCTTCCACTCCTTCTGAGGTCCCTGAGTTTTTGTCTGACTACCAGGATGTATTTGATGAGCCCAGGTCCAGTGCCCTGCCCCCTCATAGGGAATGTGACTGTGCTATAAATTTAATTCCTGGTAGTAAATTTCCTAAGGGACGACTTTTTAATTTGTCTATACCAGAGCATGCCGCGATGCGGAGTTATATAAAGGAGTCTTTGGAGAAGGGGGATATTCGCCCATCCTCTTCCCCTCTTGGTGCAGGATTTTTTTTTGTGGCCAAGAAGGACGGTTCTTTGAGACCTTGTATAGATTATCGTCTTCTGAATAAAATCACAGTCAAATTTCAGTATCCTTTGCCACTATTGTCTGATTTGTTTGCTCGGATTAAGGGTGCCAGTTGGTTCACCAAGATAGATCTCCGTGGTGCGTATAACCTTGTGCGCATTAAGCAGGGAGATGAATGGAAAACAGCATTTAATACGCCCGAAGGCCATTTTGAGTACTTGGTGATGCCTTTTGGACTTTCTAATGCTCCTTCTGTGTTTCAGTCCTTCATGCATGACATCTTCCGAGAATATCTGGATAAATTTATGATTGTTTATCTGGATGACATTTTGGTCTTTTCTGATGATTGGGAGTCCCATGTGAAGCAGGTCAGGATGGTGTTTCAGGTCTTGCGTGCTAATGCTTTATTTGTGAAGGGCTCAAAATGTCTCTTCGGAGTACAGAAGGTCTCCTTTTTGGGTTTTAATTTTTCTCCTTCTACTGTGGAGATGGACCCAGTCAAGGTCCAGGCTATTCATGACTGGACTCAACCCACGTCTGTTAAGAGTCTTCAGAAGTTCTTGGGTTTTGCTAATTTTTACCGTCGTTTCATCGCTAATTTTTCTAGCGTGGTTAAACCTTTGACGGATTTGACCAAGAAGGGTTCTTATGTAATTGGTCTCCTGCGGCCGTGGAGGCCTTTCGGGAGCTGAAGCACCGTTTTTCTTCAGCTCCAGTCTTATGTCAGCCAGATGTCTCTCTCCCCTTCCAGGTCGAGGTTGATGCTTCTGAGATTGGATCAGGGGCTGTTTTGTCGCAGAGAAGCTCTGATGGCTCTGTGATGAAGCCATGTGCTTTCTTTTCAAGAAAGTTTTTGCCTGCCGAGCGGAATTATGATGTTGGTAATCGGGAGTTGTTGGCTATGAAGTGGGCATTTGAGGAGTGGCGACATTGGCTCGAAGGAGCTAAACATCGTGTGGTGGTCTTGACTGATCACAAAAATCTGATTTATCTTGAAT
Source organism: Ranitomeya variabilis (assembly GCF_051348905.1). Taxonomy (NCBI): domain Eukaryota; kingdom Metazoa; phylum Chordata; class Amphibia; order Anura; family Dendrobatidae; genus Ranitomeya; species Ranitomeya variabilis. The sequence continues at coordinate 511,425,138 of NC_135232.1, forward strand.
CTGCCAAGCGCCTGAATCCTAGACAGGCTCGTTGGTCGTTGTTTTTCTCCTGTTTCAACTTCGTGGTCTCATACCTGCCTGGTTCGAAGAACATGAAAGCTGATGCACTTTCTAGGAGTTTTGTGCCTGACTCTCCGGGAGTTTCTGAGCCGGCTGGTATTCTCAGAGAGGGAGTGATTTTGTCTGCCATTTCCCCAGATTTGCGATGAGTGCTGCAGAAATTTCAGGCGGATAGACCTGACCGTTGTCCACCAGAGAGACTGTTTGTCCCGGATAGATGGACCAGCAGAGTTATTTCCGAGGTCCATTCTTCGGTGTTGGCGGGTCATCCTGGGATTTTTGGTACCAGAGATTTGGTGGCTAGGTCATTCTGGTGGCCTTCCTTGTCGCGGGATGTGCGTTCCTTTGTGCAGTCTTGTGGGATTTGTGCTCGGGCTAAGCCTTGCTGTTCTCGTGCCAGCGGTTTGCTTTTGCCTCTGCCTGTTCCGAAGAGGCCTTGGACGCACATTTCCATGGATTTTATTTCGGATCTTCCAGTATCTCTGAAAATGTCTGTCATCTGGGTGGTGTGTGATCGTTTTTCCAAGATGGTCCATTTGGTGACCTTGCCTAAGTTGCCTTCTTCCTCCGATTTGGTTCCTCTATTTTTTCAGAATGTGGTTCGCTTGCACGGTATTCCTGAAAATATTGTGTCTGATAGAGGACCCCAGTTTGTGTCCAGGTTTTGGCGGACTTTTTGTGCTAAGATGGGCATTGATTTGTCTTTTTCGTCGGCCTTCCATCCTCAGACTAATGGCCAAACCGAGCGAACTAATCAGACGTTGGAAACTTATTTGAGATGTTTTGTTTCTGCTGATCAGGATGATTGGGTGACTTTTTTGCCATTGGCCGAGTTTGCCCTTAATAATCGGGCTAGTTCTGCTACTTTGGTTTCGCCTTTTTTCTGCAATTCTGGTTTCCATCCTCGTTTTTCCTCGGGTCAGGTTGAGCCTTCTGACTGTCCTGGGGTGGATTCTGTGGTGGATAGGTTGCAGCAGATTTGGAACCATGTGGTGGACAATTTGAGGTTGTCACAGGAGAAGGCTCAGCGCTTTGCCAACCGCCGCCGCGGTGTGGGTCCCCGACTTCGTGTTGGGGATTTGGTGTGGCTGTCTTCTCGGTATGTTCCTATGAAGGTCTCCTCTCCTAAGTTCAAGCCTCGCTTCAAAAGGTCCTTATAAGATCTTGGAAATCCTTAACCCGGTGTCTTTTCATTTGGATCTCCCAGCATTGTTTGCCATTCATAATGTGTTCCATAGGTCTTTGTTGCGGAGGTATGTGGTACCTGTGGTTCCTTCTGTTGAGCCTCCTGCTCCGGTGCTGGTCGAGGGCGAATTGGAGTACGTGGTGGAGAAGATTTTGGATTCTCGTATCTCTAGACGGAGGCTTCAGTATTTGGTTAAGTGGAAGGGCTATGGTCAGGAAGATAATTCCTGGGTTGTCGCCTCTGATGTTCATGCGGCCGATTTGGTTCGTGCCTTCCACGCGGCTCATCCTTGTCCTATGTTTGTTACCTAGCTGGAGTAATTTGTGATCCTCAACCACTAAGGATCATAACATGAACCCCAATAACAGAGGAGCAACTGTTGACTGTGCCGGCAGCACTTCCGGACAGCAACTGGCGGTGTTGGAGCCCAGGGAATGCAGGAAGAGCAGGCTAGAGTTATTGCCGCAACACAGCAGGGGAGCAGCTGGCAATACTGAACCACAATAACAGAGGAGCAACTGTTGACTGTGCAGACAGCACTTCCAGACAGCAACTGGCGGTGTTGGAGCCCAGGGAATGCAGGAGAAGCAGAATGTAGGCCGAGGCCTAATTGGAGCAAGTTGAAAGGGAACCTTTAACCCCTCCCAGGCTTTTGTAGCTGAAAGAGCCACCTTGTGCAGCACTAATGATGCAAAAGGAAAAGGTGGCTCTTTTAATTATGCTCCTTGCAAATGCAGAACTAAACACTTATAAAATGTGTCCCCTGATACCTTGAAACCGTCCTGGGACTTTCCTTCACAATGGGATACAGCACAGCTGTCATTCCTACCCCCTTGGCGCCATGCGCCGCCTCCTCAGCGTTGTTTGATTCTGTCCCAGAGCCTGCGCTGTTTTGTTATCCCTTGGCCATGCGCAGTTAGCGCTGCCCGTCTTCTGACATCATTTGTTGTCAGGCTGGCTGCGCCTGTGCGGACCCGCTGCCCGATATCCCAGCTCATAGTGTCATCTAATGTAATCACACTCTGGGCCTGGGATCCATGGGCATGCGCAGTGCATTTCTTCGCCTCTCACTCCCCTCCTCCTGGCTTCTTCAGACTGTGCGACGTCACGGCCGTGGCATACTATTAGGGATCAGCTGACGGGGCACAGTCTGAAGAAGGCGGAGGGAGATGAGTGAGAGCCTGAGGTGAAGATATGCAGTGCGCATGCCCATGGATCCCAGGCCCGCAGTGTGATTAAATCAGAAGAGACTGCGAGGCGGGATCTCGGGCAGCGCGCCCGCACAGGCGCAGGCAACCTGACAACAAATGATGTCAGAAGATGGGCAGCGCTAAGTGCGCATGGCCAAGGGATAACATAACAGCGCAGGCTACGGGACAGATTCAAACAACGCTGAGGAGGCGGCGCACGGCACCAAGGGGGTAGGAATGACGGCTGTGCTGCGTCCCATTATGAAGGAAAGTCTCACCTCTGGGACGGTTTCACGGTATGAGGGGACACATTTTATAAGTGTTAAGTTCTGCGTGTGCAAGGAGCTAAACTAAAAGGGCTACCTTTTCCTTGTGCAGCATTACTGCTGCACTAGGTGACTCTTTCAGTAACAAGCACCTGGGGGGGGACAGGTTCCCTTAAATTTCAGTAGTTATGTCAGCGTGGCGGTCGCAGGACACCTTGCCAGCTACACAGCTGGGGATCAGCTGACGTTACTGAAACCCAATAACACTGGGTCATGTGTTTTAACTGTGCAGACAGCACTTCTGAGCATCAACTGGCGGTGTTGGAGCCCAGGGATTACAGTTCAGGTGGTAGAAACATGAACGCAACAGGAGACCTGGATACTGTAGGCAACCAATTTTTTAATCTGGAAGAGGAGTGGCAAATTCATGCGAGATCCAGGCCTTGTTCATTTTCAGAAAAGTAAGCCGGTCAACGTTTTCGGAGGATAGTCGCATTCGACGGTCTGTTAGTACACCACCTGCGGCACTAAAGACGCATTCCAATAATACACTAGCAGCAGGGCAAGCCAGCACCTCCAATGCATACTGGCTTAGCTCTGGCCATGTATCCAGCTTAGAGACCCAAAATTTCAAGGGGGAAGAGCCGTCTGGGAGTACAGTAAGAGGGCAAGACATGTAGTCTGTCACCATCTGACGGAAACGTTGCCTCCTGCTGACTGGATCCGTCTGTTATGGTGTAGACATGTGTGGCGGACACACAAAACTGTGTCACATTTGGGCCATACTGGTCTTGCCTTTTGCTGATGCACTGCTTCTGCTCCCTCTTTGTGCAGAGCTTCCACCACAGCCTCGACGCACTGAGCTGCTTTGTAAAGCACTAGCAGCACTTCTCTCAGTTGGACTGGAGAAGATTATGGAATTCACCAGTGTGTCTTGGTACTCCCACATTTTACACTCCCGGTTCAACGGTGTTATGAGGCTTTGTACGTTGTCCCGGTAGCGAGGATCTAGGAGGGTGTACACCCAATAATCAGCCGTGTTGAGAATGTGGGCGATGCGGCGGTCGTTTCTCAGGCACTGCAGCATGTAATCAACCATGTGCTGCAGACTGCCAACTGGCCAAGAAACGCTGTCCCCTGCTTGAGGTGTGATCTCTGCCTGCCCTGCATCACCCCACCCTCGCTCTACACACTGACTACTGGAGAATTGTGTAACTCCCTCCTCTAGATGGATGTCTTCCTCCTCCATTGACTCCTCCTCATCCTCCTCACAAAGTGTCCCCTGCCTAGGCCTTTGTGAGGAACCAAGTAACGCTGACTGTCCAGAAGCTGATGGAATTGGTGACTCCTCATCCTCCACCTCTTCCACAACATCATCCCTTAGCGCTTGCAGCGTTTGTTGAAGCAGGCAGATAAGGGGGACAGTCATGCTGACTAGTGCATCATCTGCACTCACCATCCGCGTGGAATCATCGAAGGAATGCAAAACCTGGCAGACGTCCTTCATAGTGGCCCACTCAGTGCTTGTGAAGTCTCAACGGTGCGGAGTGCGATTTCTTTGCGCCTGATGCAGCTGGTACTCCATTACTGCTGGATGCTGCTCACACAACCGCTCCAACATATGTAACATGGAATTCCACCTGGTGGGTAGGTCACATATGATGCGATGTTCCGGAAGGCGGAATTGGCGCTGCAGAGCTGCAATGCGCGATCTTGCCATGCTGGAACACCGCAAGTGAGCACACTCTAGGGGGACCTTGTGCAGCAGTGCATCAAGATCCGAATAGTCCCTCAAACTCTGCACGACCAAGTTGAGCACATGTGCCAGACATGAGATGTGAGTGAGGTTGCCTAGGCCCAGAGCTACCACCAGATTTCAGCCATTGTCACACACTACCATGCCTGGCTGGAGATTCGCTGGCACAAACCACACGTTGCTCTCCTGCTTGATGGCATTCCAGAGCTCCTGCGCTGTGTGGCTTCGATTCCCCAAAGAAATTAATTTCAATATGGCCTGTTGACATTTGGCCACGGCTGTGCTCATATCGGTCGTGAAAGGTAAGCGTTCACGGGTCCATGTGGAGGTGGACTGTGACGGCTCCTGCAGCGATGATTCTGAGGAACTTGAGTATGAGGAGGAGTCAATGCGTACAGACTGGATTCCTGCAATCCTTGGAGTTGGCAGAATACGTCCTGCACCACTCGCACGATCTGTACCCGGCTCTACAACATTAACCCAATGGGCTGTGAGGGAAAGGTATCGCCCCTGCCCATGGTGACTGGTCCACGCATCGGTGGTGAGGTGGACTTTCTGATGACACACCTTGCATTTGACAAAGCAAATGTCGTCTGCAACTGTGTCAAAAAAGGACCAGGCACTGCAAGTCTTGGGAGCGCCCGTTTTAGCTTTTGGAAGAGGCATGCACCTAACGGGTTCCGAAGTGGAGGTTACGGGAACCGCAGTCTTCCCCCTCCCTCTCCCTCTTCGGCCCGTTCAGGGAATCTCTTCCTCAGAGCTGCTCCCACCACCTTCCTGTATCTCACGCCACGATGGGTCAAGGACCTCATCATCTACACTACCCTCTGCCACCAACTGCTTCTCCTGGGTAGTCTCAGCAGCACAGTACGCACCAGAAAGTGGCACCTGAGTCTCATTATCAGATGCGTACTGCGGTGTGGTAACCGGAGGCACTGGCCCACCCGTCTCTTCAGAGTCAGAGAGACAAAGCTGTTGGGCATCACTGCATACTGCCTCTTCCATTTCTCCAATGCTGCTTGGCTGGCCCCCTGTTTCCAAGCCAAGAGATTCAGAGAACAGAAGTAGAGATGGCTCCTGTCCTGGGCTCTCTGACTGCCTGGGCAAATTGGCAGGTGATGAAGAGACAGATGGGTGCTCTCCAGTGCTCTGTGCCTGAGAGGATGAGGCACTAATTGAAGTTGATGCGTTAGCTGCCATCCATCCGACAACGGCTTCAATTTGTTCTTCACGCAGCAGCGGTGTACGGCGATCTCCTACAAAGCTGTGCATGAAGGACTGTTCCCTGCTGAAACTGGGTGATGATGAGTCACCGGTGCCAGCAGCAGGCACAGAATCCCCACGTCCTCTCCCTGCTCCAAGTTCACGCCCACGTGCCTTACTCCCTGCCTTCTTCATCTTGGTTGACTAATAAAGCAGAAAAGTACTAAGGGCTTAGTGTGCTTATTCCTGAACAGCTCCTAACAGGTATAAGAAACACTAATTTTCCAAAGTGTGGACTAAACTTTAATATGAGCTAATGAGGCCTACACAACTGTAAAGTGGAGTGTTTGGTGGACTTTATTAATTTTGCGGACTGACTACAGAGTGAGCTGCACTCACACACAGACCGTGCAGACAGCCGTGAACGGCGCTGCAAGGCCAAAACAAGCTCCTCTATGTAATCCTATATAGTGTTTTTCTACAATCTAGCAGGATACAGAGGGAAAGCCACTAATAGGATAACTTTGAAAAAATGTGCAGCAGGCTGCACTAATTGCAAAAAAGGACAATGGATTGAACGGTATGAGGCAGTGACGCACCCTGAGCTGATTACAACCGGCTGTGGCTGCGGACAGACTACAGAGCGATGCGCACTCACGCAGAGACCGTGCAGACAGCTGTAAACGGCGCTGCAAGGCCCAAAAAAAGCTCTTCTATGTAATCCTATGTAGTGTTTTTCCACAATTTAGCTGGATACGGATGGAAAACCACTAATAGGAAATATTTGAAAAAATGTGCAGCAGGCTGCACCAATTGCAAAAAAGGACAATGGATTGAACGGTATGAGGCAGTGACGCACCCTGAGCTGATTACAACCGGCTGTGGCTGCGGACAGACTACAGAGTGAGCTGCACTCACACACACAGAGACCTTGCAGACAGCTGTGAACAGCACTGCAAGGCAAAAGCAAGGATCTCACACAGCGGTTGCTAAATTAGCCTGGGTAAAGCACAATGAAGCAAATCGCTATCTCTAAACTGGCCCTCAGTCAGAACACAGCGTCCTGTCCCTAATTCACAGCAGAGTGAGCCGTAAATGGTGGCAGCGACTTTTATAGTGCATCATGACATCATTTCAGCAGCCAATCACAGCCATGCCAGTACTTACATGCCCACCATGCAGAACAGGATGTGCCCACACTTCTAATCATTCCTCATTGGCTGAATTCGGGCACTTTGATTTGTGGGAACTTCCGATTCCGGTATCCGATATACTGAAAATATCGGAACTCGGTATCGGAATTCCGATATCGCAAATATCGGCCGATACCGTATACTTGCGGTATCGGAATGCTCAACACTAATCGTGAGATTTTGAGTAAAAACCTCCTTCCATCAGCAAGGGCATTGCAGATGAAACGTGGATGGGTCTTTCAGCATGATAACGATCCCAAACACACCACCAGGTCAGCGAAGATGAAACATGGATGGCTCTTTCAGCATGATAACGATCCCAAACACACCACCAGGGCAACAAAGGAGTGGCTTCGTAAGAAGCATATGAAGGTCCTGGAGTGGCCTAGTCTCCAGATCTCAACCACATAGAAAACTTTTGGAGGGAGATTAAAGTCTGTGTTGCCCAGTGACAGGCCTAAAACATCACTGCTCTAGGAGATCTGCAAGGAGGAATAGGCCAACATACCACAACAGTGTGTGCCAACCTTGTGAAAACTTACAGAAAACATTTGACTACTGTCATTGCCAACAAAGGATATATAACAAAATATTGAGATTAACTTTTTATAATGACCAAATACTTATTTTCCACCATAATTTGCAAAATTCATCTTGCCAAATCAGACAAGGTGATTTTCTGGATTTGTTTTCTCATTTTGACTCTCACAGTTGTGGTCTACCTATGATGTCAATTACAGGCCTCTCATCTCTCTCATCTTTTTAAGGCCGGCGTCACACTGGCGTATTTTACGGACGTATGAGAGGCGCAGAAAATACGGATTGCATACGGTACCATGATTCTCTATGGCCCTGCTCCTATCTGCCGTATTTTACTGATCCGTATTATACGGTCTTGTACGGCCGTAGAAAATCGCAGCGTGCTGCGTTTGTCAGCGTATTGCGCAAAAAATCTGCCAATGAAAGTCTATGGGGGCAAAAAAATTATGGATTACACACGGACCATGCGTGTGACTTGCGAGAAATACGCAGCGGTGTTCTCTTCAAAAGCTGGCAATTCAGTGCGGTGTACAGTAAAATCACACTGACAGAATAGAATAGGTAGAATAAATGTGTACACATAGAATAGGTATATATATATATATATATATATATATATATATACACTCACCGGCCACTTTATTAGGTACACCTGTCCAACTTCTTGTTAACACTTAATTTCTAATCAGCCAATCACATGGCGGCAACTCAGTGCATTTAGGCATGTAGACATGGTCAAGACAATCTCCTGCAGTTCAAACCGAGCATCAGTATGGGGAAGAAAGGTGATTTGAGTGCCTTTGAACGTGGCATGGTTGTTGGTGCCAGAAGGGCTGGTCTGAGTATTTCAGAAACTGCTGATCTACTGGGATTTTCACGCACAACCATCTCTAGGGTTTACAGAGAATGGTCCGAAAAAGAAAAAGAATCGAGTGAGCGGCAGTTCTGTGGGCGGAAATGCCTTGTTGATGCCAGAGGTCAGAGGAGAATGGGCAGACTGGTTCGAGCTGATAGAAAGGCAACAGTGACTCAAATCGCCACCCGTTACAACCAAGGTAGGCCTAAGAGCATCTCTGAACGCACAGTGCGTCGAACTTTGAGGCAGATGGGCTACAGCAGCAGAAGACCACACCGGGTACCACTCCTTTCAGCTAAGAACAGGAAACTGAGGCTACAATTTGTACAAGCTCATCGAAATTGGACAGTAGAAGATTGGAAAAACGTTGCTTGGTCTGATGAGTCTCGATTTCTGCTGCGACATTCGGATGGTAGGGTCAGAATTTGGCGTAAACAACATGAAAGCATGGATCCATCCTGCCTTGTATGGAGCATCTTTGGGATGTGCAGCCGACAAATCTGCGGCAACTGTGTGATGCCATCATGTCAATATGGACCAAAATCTCTGAGGAATGCTTCCAGCACCTTGTTGAATCTATGCCATGAAGAATTGAGGCAGTTCTGAAGGCAAAAGGGGGTCCAACCCGTTACTAGCATGGTGTACCTAATAAAGTGGCCGGTGAGTGTATATATATATATATATATATATATGTCAGTGAGACATATATATATATATATATATATATATATATATATATGTATATATATATATATATATATATATATATATAATTGTCTAAGGGTTTAATTGTCTGTCTGTCCTGGAAATCCCGCGTCGCTGATTGGTCGAGGCCAGCCGGCACAGTCTGCCACGAATTCTGGAATCATCATTATCCTCCACTGCTGTCAAGTGCCGCCATTGTGTAGGGTGTGTGCCTGCGTCTCCTGTATGGGCGGCATCTCCCTGTGTTTCTATCTTAGAATGGGTCGTAAACGAAAATACGCCAATGAGGATGACAGAAAATCATCAGCAGCAGCAAGAAAACGACAACATCGGGAACAGGAGACACCACAACAAACTGCCGCCAGACAAGCCCAGGATGTGGAATCTCACAGACAACGTCGCCAACAGGAGACACCACAACAAACTGCTGCTAGACAAGCCCAGGATGCGGAATCTCACAGACACCGTCGCCAACCGGAGACACCACAACAAACTGTTGTACGACAGGAACAACATGATCGCCAAATTCATAAAAAACGAATGCTCTACCAACTAAGGCACGACCAGGACAATATTTAACAACTTGCACATTACGTAACAGACAATGAAAGTACAATTCATGAACACTACTGTGGGAATATGAATGCAGTTTGCTCTAAATGCGACTCTCTGAATTTCATTGATGAAAAACCATCTGACAATCAGTTTACTCAATACTGCCAAAAAGGAAAAGTTATGCTACCGAGACCTCACTACTCAGATCTGTTTGAGCAGTTAATGAAAGGAATGCATCAACACAGTAGAAATGTCATGGAAATCCTTAAGGATTTTAAAATTACGTCCCGGCTTTGTGATTGGTTGCGTCGCAGTCACATGGGCGACGCAACCAATCACAAGCCGTGACGTCACGGGAGGCTGGACACGCGCGCATTTTAAAATGCGCGCTTGTCCAGCCTCCCGTGACGTCCCGGCTTGTGATTGGTTGCGTCGCGGTCAACCAATCACAAGCCGGGAGGCTGGACACGCGCGCATTTTAAAAATTTTAAAATGCGCGCGTGTCCAGCCTCCCGGCTTGTGATTGGTTGACCGCGACGCAACCAATCACAAGCCGGGACGTCACGGGAGGCTGGACAAGCGCGCATTTTAAAATGCGCGCGTGTCCAGCCTCCCGGCTTGTGATTGGTTGACCGCGATGCAACCAATCACAAGCCGGGACGTCACGGGAGGCTGGACAAGCGCGCATTTCAAAATGCGCGCGTGTCCAGCCTCCCGTGACGTCACGGCTTGTGATTGGTTGCGTCGCCCATGTGACTGCGACGCAACCAATCACAAAGCCGGGACGTAATTTTAAAATCCTTAAGGGCCTGAAATTACGTCACGGCTTGCTGTGATTGGTTGCGTCGCCCATGTGACTGCGACGCAACCAATCACAAAGCCGGGACGTAATTTTAAAATCCTTAAGGACCTGAAATTACGTCACGGCTTGCTGTGATTGGTTGCGTCGCCCATGTGACTGCGACGCAACCAATCACAAAGCCGGGACTTCACGTAAGGAAAGAAAAGCGCGAATTTTAAGCAAACAACGCTGCCGGTTCCCTCGGAGAGGTGAGTATAGCAATATTTTTTATTTTAATTCTTTCTTTTACACATTAATATGGTTCCCAGGGCCTGAAGGAGAGTTTCCTCTCCTTCAGACCCTGGGAACCATCAGGAATACCGTCCGATACATGAGTCCCATTGACTTGTATTGGTATCGGGTATCGGTATCGGATTGGATCCGATACTTTGCCGGTATCGGCTGATACTTTCCGATACCGATACTTTCAAGTATCGGACGGTATCGCTCAACACTACTCATATCATGTCGGGTTTGTGAAGGAGAGAGGAAAAGTCGGCAATTGAATTACCGGCTTCTCTGATATCTCGCGCTGAATTAAATATAAATACAGAATATATACACTCACTGGCCACTTTATTAGGTACACCTGTCCAACTTCTTGTTAACACTTAATTTCTAATCAGCCAATCACATGGCGGCAACTCAGTGCATTTAGGCATGTAGACATGGTCAAGACAATCTCCTGCAGTTCAAACCGAGCATCAGTATGGGGAAGAAAGGTGATTTGAGTGCCTTTGAACGTGGCATGGTTGTTGGTGCCAGAAGGGCTGGTCTGAGTATTTCAGAAACTGCTGATCTACTGGGATTTTCACGCACAACCATCTCTAGGGTTTACAGAGAATGGTCCGAAAAAGAAAAAAAATCCAGTGAGCGGCAGTTCTGTGGGCGGAAATGCCTTGTTGATGCCAGAGGTCATAGGAGAATGGGCAGACTGGTTCGAGCTGATAGAAAGGCAACAGTGACTCAAATCGCCACCCGTTACAACCAAGGTAGGCCTAAGAGCATCTCTGAACGCACAGTGCGTCGAACTTTGAGGCAGATGGGCTACAGCAGCAGAAGACCACACCGGGTACCACTCCTTTCAGCTAAGAACAGGAAACTGAGGCTACAATTTGTACAAGCTCATCGAAATTGGACAGTAGAAGATTGGAAAAACGTTGCTTGGTCTGATGAGTCTCGATTTCTGCTGCGACATTCGGATGGTAGGGTCAGAATTTGGCATAAACAACATGAAAGCATGGATCCATCCTGCCTTGTATGGAGCATCTTTGGGATGTGCAGCCGACAAATCTGCGGCAACTGTGTGATGCCATCATGTCAATATGGACCAAAATCTCTGAGGAATGCTTCCAGCACCTTGTTGAATCTATGCCACGAAGAATTGAGGCAGTTCTGAAGGCAAAAGGGGGTCCAACCCGTTACTAGCATGGTGTACCTAATAAAGTGGCCGGTGAGTGTATATATATATATATATATATATATATATATATATATATATATATGTGTGTCTCAATGACATATATATATAAATATATATAGACTGTATATATGTTTTAACGAGCATTTGAGCCCATAAATCCATTAGATGTCAGTTTTGCAAGCCTGCGAGAAAATCTCGCAATACGGATTACATACGGAGGATGACATGCGCAAAATACGCTGACACACCCTGCCTGCGGATGACATACGGATCACTATTTTGGGAACATTTCTGCGTATTACGGCCGTAAAAAACAGACCATATTGTCATACGCTGAGTGTGACGCCGGCCTAAGTGGGAGAACTTGCACAATTGGCTGACTAAATACTTTTTTCCCCACTGTATGACAGAATAAAAACAAAAGTGACACCATTCTAAAAACTGCAACCCTCAGGGTGCTCAAAAACACAGGAAGTTTATTAACCCTTTAATATGCTACACAGGAACTGAAGCAATGTGGAAGAAAAAATTAACATTTAACTTTTTTTCACAAGTATGTTAATTTAGACCCAATTTTTTTTATTTTCACAAGAGTAACCAGTAGGGTTGAGCGAAACGGATCGTTCATTTTCATAAGTAGCCGACTTTTGGCAAAGTCGGCGTCTCATGAAACCGAGCCGATCCCTGTGTGGGGTCTGCCATGCGGTACGCGACTTTCGCGCCAAAGTCGCGTTTCAATGACGCTAAAAGCGCCATTTCTCAGCCAATGAAGGTGGACGCAGAGTGTGGGCAGCGTGATGACATAGATCTCAGTCCCCACCATCTTAGAGAAGGGCATTGCAGTGATTGGCTTGCTTTCTGCGGCGTCACAGGGGCTATAAAGGGGCGTTCCCGCCGACCGCCATCTTACTGCTGCTGATCTGAGCGTAGGGAGAGGTTGCTGCAGCTTCTTCGGAAGCAGGGATAGTGATAGGCAGGGTACATAAAGCTACAAACCGCTTGTGCTGTAGCGATTTCCACTGTCCAACACCACCTTTTGATTGCAGGGACAGTGGAAGCTACATTTTTTTTTCCTCAGCGCTGTAGCTCATTGGGCTGCACTAGAAGGCTCCCTGACCCTGATAGCTGCGTTGCTGTGCCTGTGTGTACGCCGCTGTGCAAACCAACTGCTTTTTTCAAAGCACAAATCCTGTTTTTCCTTCCTTTCTGCACAGCTATCTTGTGTGTTTGTCCACACTTTTGTGTGCAGCAGTCCTTTTTATAGCTGCCTGCCATGCTTTTCTGAGATAACTGCAGGGAGATAAATATTGGCAAGTCTGCCACCGAAAACACTGTGTAATACTTGGCCCTTTTTTTTTTTTTTGCTAAATTCTCCCTTTTCCCCAAAAAAAATTAGTGGGAGATAAATATTGGCAAGTCTGCCTCCGTGCCATTGCTGTGTGTGGCATCTGTCTCTCATTGTGTGGCACCGAAAACACTGTGTAATACTTGGCCATTTTTTTTTTGGGGGGGGGGTACATTCTCCCTTTTCCAAAAAAAAAATTAGTGGGAGATAAATATTGGCAAGTCTGCCTCCGTGCCATTGCTGTGTGTGGCATCTGTCTCTCATTGTGTGGCACCGAAAACACTGTGTAATACTTGCTGTGTGTGGCATCTGTCTCTCATTGTGTGCCACCGAAAACACTGTGTAATACTTGGCAATTTTTTTTTTTTTTGGGTACATTCTCCCTTTTCCAAAAAAAAAAATAGTGGGAGATAAATATTGGCAAGTCTGCCTCCGTGCCATTGCTGTGTGTGGCATCTGTCTCTCATTGTGTGGCACCGAAAACACTGTGTAATACTTGGCCATTTTTTTTGTTTTTTTGGGTACATTCTCCCTTTTCCAAAAAAAAAAATTAGTGGGAGATAAATATTGGCAAGTCTGCCTCCGTGCCATTGCTGTGTGTGGTATCTGTCTCTCATTGTGTGCCACCGAAAACACTGTGTAATACTTGGCCATTTTTTTTTGGGGGGGGGTACATTCTCCCTTTTCCAAAAAAAAAATTAGTGGGAGATAAATATTGGCAAGTCTGCCTCCATGCCATTGCTGTGTGTGGCATCTGTCTCTCATTGTGTGGCACCGAAAACACTGTGTAATACTTGGCCATTTTTTTTTTTTGGGGGTACATTCTCCCTTTTCCAAAAAAAAAATTAGTGGGAGATAAATATTGGCAAGTCTGCCTCCGTGCCATTGCTGTGTGTGGCATATGTCTGTCATTGTGTGGCACCGAAAACACTGTGTAATACTTGGCCATTTTTTTTTTGGGGGGGGGTACATTCTCCCTTTTCCCCAAAAAAAATTAGTGGGAGATAAATATTGGCAAGTCTGCCTCCGTGCCATTGCTGTGTGTGGCATCTGTCTCTCATTGTGTGGCACCGAAAACACTGTGTAATACTTGGCCTTTTTTGGGGGGGGGGTACATTCTCCCTTTTCCAAAAAAAAAATTAGTGGGAGATAAATATTGGCAAGTCTGCCTCCGTGCCATTGCTGTGTGTGGCATCTGTCTCTCATTGTGTGGCACCGAAAACACTGTGTAATACTTGGCCATTTTTTTTTTTGGGGGGGGGTACATTCTCCCTTTTCCAAAAAAAAAATTAGTGGGAGATAAATATTGGCAAGTCTGCCTCCGTGCCATTGCTGTGTGTGGCATCTGTCTCTCATTGTGTGGCACCGAAAACACTGTGTAATACTTGGCAATTTTTTTTTTTTTAGGGTAAATTCTCCCAGAAAAAAAAAAAAAATAGTGGGAGATTAAGATTGGCATTTCTGCTTGAGTGCTGGTCCTGTGTGTGCCATCTGTCTCAAATTATTGGGGCACAGAAAACCTAGTGTGTAACATTGGGCCTGATTTTCCTTTCAGTGTCAGGCACCTATAAAGGTATATATAAATCCTACAGAAGTTTGAGTTCACCTTATAAGTTGTTTTACAGTAACAAATAGCGTTACTTTGGTTACGTTTTGCAAACAATGAGGAAGTGTAGTGGAAGAGGTCGTGGCCGTGGGCGGTCATTGTCAGCTGGTAATGATGGTAGTGGTGGTGGAGCATCAGGTGGTCATGGTAAAAGCAGTACAGCACCTAAGTCTCGAGTTGTTGAGCCAGGTTCGTTGTCTGGCTACACAAGGCCTCGAACGCTCTCTTTTCTGGGAGTAGGAAAACCACTTTTGAAGCCGAAGCAGGAGGAACAAGTATTGGCTTTCATTGCTGACTCTGCCTCTAACTCTTTCGCCTCCTCCTCGGAAAGTGCCAAATGTCAGAGCAGTGCATCGTCAGTGGATGCTCCCGGTCAGGAACAAGTCGCTTCCTTGTGTCCTTCACTAAAAACAACAGTGAAGGATGCGTCAGTCGACACAACAGGTTACTCCATGGAGCTCTTTAACATACCGTTCCTGGGTTACACAGTGAAACAGTTAACAGGCTATGCCCATTAGAAGTTGAATCGGACATGGAGTGCACAGATGCACAGCCACAGCCAGATTACTATGCTGTTCCTTTGACTCAGACCAGAACATTGCCCTCGCAGTGTACTGAGGCAGAATCAAAACCAGCGGAGACTATGGTGCTCCGTCACGAACGCAATACCACCGGCTTACACGGTGACACAGACGAAGTTGCACACAACATAGAAGAGGAGGTCATAGATGACCCAGTTGTGGACCCCAATTGGCAGCCATTGGGGGAACAGGGTGCAGGCGGCAGTAGTTCTGAAGAGGAGGAGGAGGAGCCACAGCAGGCATCAACATCACAACAGGTTCTATCTACCGGGCCCGTATCTGGCCAAAAACGCGTGGCAAAAGCAAAACCAGTTGGAGGACAGCGTGGCCATCCGGTTAAAGAAGCTCAGTCTGCAATGCCTGAAAAGGTATCCGATAGTAGAAAGAGTGCAGTCTGGCATTTTTTTAAACAACATCCAAATGATCAGCGCAAAGTCATCTGTCAAAAATGTTCAACTACCTTAAGCAGAGGTCAGAATCTTAAAAGTCTAAATACAAGTTGCATGCATAGACATTTATCCACCATGCATTTGCAAGCCTGGACTAACTACCAAACGTCCCTAAAGGTTGCAGCACCCTCGGCCAATGAAGCTAGTCAGCAACGCTACATCCTTTCCCTCCCTGTAAGCCGACCATTTCCCACACCACCTGCAGTATCTGTGCAGCTTTCGTCGCCAGGCCAAAGCAGTCAGGGAATCACCAGGTTAGTAGTAGGAAACACTGCATGTAGGGCACCGGCAAGAATACCATCTCCAACCCTCTCTCACTCACCTATGTCCACCGGCACCACCACTAGTTCCACGATCTCCAGCTCTCCAGTCCAGCTCACCCTACATGAGACTCTTGTTAGGAAAAGGAAGTACTCATCCTCGCATCCACGTACACAGGGTTTGAACGCCCACATTGCTAGACTAATCTCATTAGAGATGATGCCCTACCGGTTAGTTGAAAGCGAAGCTTTCAAAGCGCTGATGGACTACGCTGTACCACGCTACGAGCTACCCAGTCGGCACTTCTTTTCTAGAAAAGCCATCCCAGCCCTCCAACAGCATGTTAAAGACCGCATCGTCCATGCACTCAGGCAGTCTGTGACTACAAAGGTGCACCTGACAACAGATGCATGGACCAGTAGGCATGGCCAGGGACATTACGTGTCCATCACGGCACACTGGGTGAATGTGGTGGATGCAGGCTCCACAGGGGACAGCAATATTGGGACAGTTCTGCCTAACCCACGGTCAAGGAAAGAGTTGGCTGTAGGCGTTCGCCCCCCTCCTCCTCTTCCTCCTCCTCCTGCAGAAGCGAGAGCTCGTCCACAGACCGCAGTCGCACAACCACTCCATCCGCAGCTGCCACTGTTGCACACCAGGTGTGCCATTATGGGACAGCTAGTGGCAAGCATCAGCAGGCTGTATTGGCAATGAAGTGTTTGGGCGACAACAGACACACCGCGGAAGTTCTGTCCGAGTTCTTGCAGAAAGAAACTCAGTCATGGCTGGGCACTGTACATCTTGAGGCAGGCAAGGTAGTGAGTGATAACGGAAGGAATTTCATGGCTGCCATAGCCCTTTCCCAACTGAAACACATTCCTTGCCTGGCTCACACCTTAAACCTGGTGGTGCAGTGCTTCCTGAAAAGTTATCCGGGGTTACCTGACCTGCTCCTCAAAGTGCGCAGACTTTGCTCGCATATCCGCCGTTCGCCTGTACACTCCAGCCGTATGCAGAACTATCAGCGTTCTTTGAACCTTCCTCAGCATCGCCTAATCATCGACGTTGCAACAAGGTGGAACTCCACACTGCACATGCTTCAGAGAGTGTGCGAACAGAGGCGTGCTGTTATGTATTTGTGGGAGGATACACGGGCAGGCAGTTGGATGGCAGACATGGAGTTGTCAGGTGTGCAGTGGTCGAAGCTACAAGACCTGTGTCAAGTCCTTCAGTGTTTTGAGGAATGCACACGGCTGGTTAGTGCAGACAACGCAATAATAAGCATGAGCATCCCCCTAATGCGTCTGCTGATGCAAAGTTTGACGCACATAAAGGAGCAGGCGTCTGCAGCCGAGGAAGAGGAAAGCCTTGATGATAGTCAGCCATTGTTTGGTCAGGGCCGTGTAGAGGACGCGGTAGCGGGCGAAGAGGAGGAGGAGGACGAGGAGGATGATGGGGATGAGTACTTTTTTACTGAGGAAGCTTCTCCTGGGCCAACAGAAATTAGTGGCGTTGCAAGGCCGGGTTCTGTTTTTGTAAGGGAGACAAGTGACGTAGATTTGCCTGTAACTGCCCCTCAAACCAGCACAACTGCAGATTTGCCAACTGGAACTTTGGCCCACATGGCGGATTATGCCTTACGTATCCTCAAAAAGGACCCACGCATTATTAAAATGATGAGCGATGACGATTACTGGTTGGCCTGCATCCTTGACCCTCGCTATAAAGGCAAATTGCAAAATATTATGCCACATGAGAACCTCGAACAAATATTAGCAACCAAACAAGCTACTCTTGTAGACCGTTTGATTCAGGCATTCCCAGCACACAGCGCCGGTGATGGTTCTCACACGAGCTGCAGGGGGCTACAGGGCAGAGGTGTTAGAGGTGCACAGATCAGAAGTGGCGTTGGACAGAGGGGTTTTCTGACCAGGTTGTGGAGTGATTTCGCAATGACCGCAGACAGGACAGGTACTGCAGCATCTATTCAAAGTGACAGGAGACAACATTTGTCCAGTATGGTTACTAACTATTTTTCAGCCCTTATTGATGTTCTCCCTCAACCGTCATTCCCATTTGATTACTGGGCATCCAAATTAGACACCTGGCCTGAACTGGCAGAATATGCGTTGCAGGAGCTTGCTTGCCCAGCAGCTAGTGTGCTATCAGAAAGAGTATTCAGTGCTGCTGGTTCAATATTAACTGAAAAAAGGACTCGTCTGGCTACCCAAAATGTGGATGATCTCACCTTCATTAAAATGAACCACTCCTGGATTTCAAATTATTTTGCCCCACCTTTCCCGGCTGACACCTAGCTTTCCTAAAAAAAGGTCTTGCTTGTGGACTGGTCTTACTGAGTGTTAAAATCTCTTAATTTGCAGCAGCTGTTTGACCAGCATACGACATGTTTACACCTCCCCCAATGGGAAAACTCCCCCCACGGGGCCGTTGTCTCACTCTCGACACTTGGCGCAAGCACCCGTTAGTTACAGTGCTGTTTGTCAGAAGAGGTGGGTGTGCTCGCTTTTGGTCGACGGCACTGCCACTGGGTCCCTCATAGTACAATGTAGTGTCTCTGGCAGTGGTGGTGCGCACCCAACGTCAGACACACCGTTGTAACATGAGGGGGCCTGGGGCGGTACCGCCGGCCACAAGAGAGTTCCCCCCCCAGCTCAAACTGTGCTCTACCACGTGCCAAATTATCTCGCACAGCTCCACCAATGTTTAGTCTATGCGCTGACATCATTCAATGCCTGGCACTGACAATCAATACCAATTTGTTGACATCTATGATGATAGTTACAGTAGTCTGGGTCAGTGTCCTATATTGACACCAGTAAATACTAATTTACTGCCAAATTACTTTGTCATAAACTCTGCAGATGAGCCCACCCCTGTACCTAAGCATGCCACCCTTTTTTTTATTTATAGTTGTTTTGCGAGACATTAACATCTATTTATTTTTTGGGAGTACTAACTGTGTCAGACACTTCTTGCAATACTCCTCCACTGACCACAATGCTGCCTGCCTGTGTATCCATGTAACCGATTTAAAACTGCCATGCCTGCCTATTGTTTGTTATTTTAGGCCTTTGATAGCCTGTCTGCGGCCCCTACTTGCAATACTCCTCCACTGACCACAATGCTGCCTGGAGTGCCTGCCTGTGTATCCATGTAACCGATTTAAAACTGCCATGCCTGCCTATTGTTTGTTATTTTAGGCCTTTGATAGCTTGTCTGCGGCCCCTACTTGCAATACTCCTCCACTGACCACAATGCTGCCTGGAGTGCCTGCCTGTGTATCCATGTAACCGATTTTAAACTGCCATGCCTGCCTATTGTTTGTTATTTTAGGCCTTTGATAGCCTGTCTGCGGCCCCTACTTGCAATACTCCTCCACTTACCACAATGCTGCCTGGAGTGCCTGCCTGTGTATCCATGTAACCGATTTTAAACTGCCATGCCTGCCTATTGTTTGTTATTTTAGGCCTTTGATAGCCTGTCTGCGGCCCCTACTTGCAATACTCCTCCACTGACCACAATGCTGCCTGGAGTGCCTGCCTGTGTATCCATATAACCGATTTTAAACTGCCATGCCTGCCTATTGTTTGTTATTTTAGGCCTTTGTTAGCCTGTCTGCGGCCCCTACTTGCAATACTCCTCCACTGACCACAATGCTGCCTGCCTGTGTATCCATGTAACCGATTTAAAACTGCCATGCCTGCCTATTGTTTGTTATTTTAGGCCTTTGATAGCCTGTCTGCAGCCCCTACTTGCAATACTCCTCCACTGACCACAATACTGCCTGGAGTGCCTGCCTGTGTATCCATGTAACCGATTTTAAACTGCCATGCCTGCCTATTGTTTGTTATTTTAGGCATTTGATAGCCTGTCTGTGGCCCCTACTTGCAATACTCCTCCACTGACCACAATGCTGCCTGCCTGTGTATCCATGTAACCGATTTAAAACTGCCATGCCTGCCTATTGTTTGTTATTTTAGGCCTTTGATAGCCTGTCTGCGGCCCCTACTTGCAATACTCCTCCACTGACCACAATGCTGCCTGGAGTGCCTGCCTGTGTATCCATGTAACCGATTTTAAACTGCCATGCCTGCCTATTGTTTGTTATTTTAGGCCTTTGATAGCCTGTCTGCGGCCCCTACTTGCAATACTCCTCCACTGACCACAATGCTGCCTGGAGTGCCTGCCTGTGTATCCATGTAACCGATTTTAAACTGCCATGCCTGCCTATTGTTTGTTATTTTAGGCCTTTGATAGCCTGTCTGCGGCCCCTACTTGCAATACTCCTCCACTGACCACAATGCTGCCTACCTGTGTATCCATGTAACCGATTTAAAACTGCCATGCCTGCCTATTGCTTGTTATTTTAGGCCTTTGATAGCCTGTCTGCGGCCCCTACTTGCAATACTCCTCCACTGACCACAATGCTGCCTGCCTGTGTATCCATGTAACCGATTTAAAACTGCCATGCCTGCCTATTGTTTGTTATTTTAGGCCTTTGATAGCCTGTCTGCGGCCCCTACTTGCAATACTCCTCCACTGACCACAATACTGCCTGGAGTGCCTGCCTGTGTATCCATGTAACCGATTTTAAACTGCCATGCCTGCCTATTGTTTGTTATTTTAGGCCTTTGATAGCCTGTCTGCGGCCCCTACTTGCAATACTCCTCCACTGACCACAATGCTGCCTGCCTGTGTATCCATGTAACCGATTTAAAACTGCCATGCCTGCCTATTGTTTGTTATTTTAGGCCTTTGATAGCCTGTCTGCGGCCCCTACTTGCAATACTCCTCCACTGACCACAATACTGCCTGGAGTGCCTGCCTGTGTATCCATGTAACCGATTTTAAACTGCCATGCCTGCCTATTGTTTGTTATTTTAGGCCTTTGATAGCCTGTCTGCGGCCCCTACTTGCAATACTCCTCCACTGACCACAATGCTGCCTGCCTGTGTATCCATGTAACCGATTTAAAACTGCCATGCCTGCCTATTGTTTGTTATTTTATGCCTTTGATAGCCTGTCTGCGGCCCCTACTTGCAATATTCCTCCACTGACCACAATACTGCCTGGAGTGCCTGCCTGTGTATCCATGTAACCGATTTAAAACTGCCATGCCTGCCTATTGTTTGTTATTTTAGGCCTTTGATAGCCTGTCTGCGGCCCCTACCTGCAATACTCCTCCACTGACCACAATGCTGCCTGGAGTGCCTGCCTGTGTATCCATGTAACCGATTTAAAACTGCCATGCCTGCCTATTGTTTGTTATTTTAGGCCTTTGATAGCCTGTCTGCGGCCCCTACCTGCAATGCTCCTCCACTGACCACAATGCTGCCTGGAGTGCCTGCCTGTGTATCCATGTAACCGATTTAAAACTGCCATGCCTGCCTATTGTTTGTTATTTTAGGCCTTTGTTAGCCTGTCTGCGGCCCCTACTTGCAATACTCCTCCACTGACCACACCAATGCTGCCCGTGTACCCCTGGAACCTATTTAAAAGTTCATAGAGCCTAGTTATATATTTTATTTACTATTAATAAGGCCATGATGGACTACTCTGTACCACGCTACAAGCTAACCAGTCGACACTTCTTTTGCGAGAAAAGCCATCCCAACCCTCCACCAGCATGTAAAAGACCGCATTGTCCATGCACTCTGGCAATCTGTGAGTACAAAGGTGCACCTGACAACAGACGCATGGACCTGTAGGCATGGCAACGGAAGATTACGTGTCCATTAAGGCACAATGGGTTAATGTGGTGGATGCATGGTCCACAGGGGACAGCCTACTAAGTCTGTCTGCAGTCCCTAATTCAAATTGTCCTCCACTGTCTAAATCGGAGCTTCCACCTTCTGGCTTTCAGCCTATAGTATCAGAAATTAAACTGCATTTGGCCTTCAACTTTGGTTACGGCCTACTAACGGTGTCTGCCCCTGCCTGGTGTTTGTCCTCAACTGAATAAAGCTGAGCTTCAACCTTCTGGCTCTCATTAAGTGCTGTGTTTTTAAAAATTGGTGGTTAGGGCCTACTAACGGTGTCTGCCCCTCCCTGGTGTTTGCCCTCAACTGAATAAAGCTGAGCTTCCACCTTCTGGCTTTTGGCCTATAGTATCAGATATTAAACTGCATTTGGCCTTCAACTTTGGTTAGGGCCTACTAACGGTGTCTGCCCCTGCCTGGTGTTTGTCCTCAACTGAATAAAGCTGAGCTTCAACCTTCTGGCTCTCATTAAGTGCTGTGTTTTTAAAAATTGGTGGTTAGGGCCTACTAACGGTGTCTGCCCCTCCCTGGTGTTTGCCCTCAACTGAATAAAGCTGAGCTTCCACCTTCTGGCTTTTGGCCTATAGTATCAGATATTAAACTGCATTTGGCCTTCAACTTTGGTTACGGCCTACTAACGGTGTCTGCCCCTGCCTGGTGTTTGTCCTCAACTGAATAAAGCTGAGCTTCAACCTTCTGGCTCTCATTAAGTGCTGTGTTTTTAAAAATTGGTGGTTAGGGCCTACTAACGGTGTCTGCCCCTCCCTGGTGTTTGCCCTCAACTGAATAAAGCTGAGCTTCCACCTTCTGGCTTTCGGCCTATAGTATCAGATATTAAACTGCATTTGGCCTTCAACTTTGGTTACGGCCTACTAACGGTGTCTGCCTCTGCCTGGTGTTTGTCCTCAACTGAATAAAGCTGAGCTTCAACCTTCTGGCTCTCATTAAGTGCTGTGTTTTTAAAAATTGGTGGTTAGGGCCTACTAACGGTGTCTGCCCCTCCCTGGTGTTTGCCCTCAACTGAATAAAGCTGAGCTTCAGTCTTAGGCTTTTGGCCTAAAGTATCAGATATTAAACTGCATTTGGCCTATTAGTGTGTTTGGGCCCTTAAAACAGTGTCTGCTGCTCCTGGGTTTGCTACTCCACTGAACAAAGCAATGCCGCCTGTTTAGTCCTGTTACCAATTTTGAACTGCATATAGCCTACTTTATTCTTTGGCCCTCTATCTGTTTCCTCCTCATCCTGCCCATTGCCCAGCCACTGCTAGATGAGTCTGCTGGTACATTGACCTAGACCACTACATTCCCCTTGCATTCTACACAGCCAGAATCTGACCCTGCTGAAAGTAAGGTTCCCTTTCCCGCATGTTATACCACCTTACACAGGGACAAAGAGGAAGGTGCAGATGAAAGTGCAGGTTCCTTCATCAGGTGGGAGGTTCATACTCTTTGGCGATGTCACTGGCACAGGGCCCCTCAGAGCACGCAAAAGTGTCGCTGCTGGTGGGAGGCGCCCCCGCCGTGCAAACACACCGCTGTACTTTGAGGGGCCCTGTGCCAGTGCCAATGCGAACAAGTGTGCCCCCCTGCTTGCTCAGGATCACAGCACTTGCAACGTTGAAATACTTACCTCTCCCTGCTCCACCGCCGTGACGTAGTCCACGATTCCTGGGCCCACTAAAACCTTGAACCAGCCCTAACCCCCACAAATTTGCCAAATGACCCCCAAGTTCCATTGAACAACTATTATTATAAAGTTAGTTAAGATTGACAAGCTTCAGAAACAAGAATGGATGTTTTTGACATTAAAATGGGCACTGTAGGTGTTTTCCTGGCCTCCACTCACTGCCGACTATGCTTCCCCATTGACTTGCATTGGGTTTCGTGTTTCGGTCGATCCCCGACTTTTAGCGATAATCGGCCGACTGCACTCGACTCGACTCTGGACAAAGTCGGGTTTCACAAAACCCGACTCGATCTTTAAAAAATGAAAGTCGCTCAACCCTAGTAACCAGAGAAAATCGACCCCAAGATTCGTTGAGCAATCTTTCCTGAGCATGCTGATGCCCCATATGTGGAGAAAAACTACTGTTTGGGCACTCGGCAGGGCGTGGAAGGTAAGGAGCACCATGTGATTTTTTTAACGCAATATTGTCTAGAATTTAGAGTAGACGCCATGTCACGTTTAGAGAGCCCCTGATGTGCCTAAATAGTGAAAATCCCCCACAAGTGACCCAATTTTGGAAAATAGACTATATGTTCCAATTTTGGAACTTATCTATATGTGTGGTGAGCACTTTGAACCCCCAGGTTCTTCACAGAAATTTATAACAGAGAGCCGTGAAAACTAAAAATCTAATTTTTTCCACAAAAATTTTTCTTAGCCTCAATTTTTTTTATTTTCACCAGGGTAACAAGAGAAAATGGATGACAAAAATTGTTGTGTAATTTCTTCTGAGAACTGTGGGGGAAATGCCATTGTTTGGGCGCATGACAGAGCTTGAAAGAGAAGGAGAACTGTTTGACTTTTTGAATACAAAATTCCTGGAATCGCGTTTGAAGATTTTCTGATGTGCCTAAATAGTGGAATCCGCCCATAAGTGACTCCATTTTGGAAACTAGACCCTCCCAAGGAATACATCTAGATGTGTGGAATCCCCAGGTGATTCACAGAAAAGTTGACCCAAGAAAATTAATAAAAATCACATTTTTGCAAAAAAAAATATTATTTTAACCCCATTTTATTTATTTTCACAAGGGTAACAGGAAAAATGGACCCCAAAACCTGTTTTGCAATTTTTCCTGAGTACGCTGATACCCCATATGTGGAGGAAAACTGCTGTTTGGGCACAAGGCAAGGCTCGGAAGGGAAGAAGTGAGATTTTGGAAGGCACACGTTGATGGAATGGTGTGTGTTTGTCATGTTGCGTTTGGAGACCTACTGATGTGGCTAAACAGTGGAAACCCCCCTACAAGTGACCCCATTTTGGAAGCTAGACCCACCCCCAAAGATCTTATCTAGATGTGTTGTGAACACCTTGAACCCCCAGGTGCTTCACAGAAAAATTATAATGTTAAGTCGTGAAAATAAAAAAATCCAATTTTTTGTAACAAAAATGTTATTTTAGCCCAATTTTTTTTTCTCGCAAGTGTAATAGGAGAAAATTGACTACAAAATCTGTTGTGCAACTTATCCTGATTACACTTATACCCCATATGTTGAAGAAAACTACTGTTTGGGTGCACGGCAAGGCTCAGAAGGGAAAGAGTATCGTTTTGGAATGCAGACTTTGATGGAGCGGTCTGTGTGCGTCATGCTGCCTTTGGAGAGCATCTGAGATGTGCCTAAACAGTGGAAACACCCCACAAGTGACCCTATTTTGGAACTGATCTAGTGATTCCTGGTATGTGAATTTTAAAATCTAGTGTCATGCATAAGTTGTGTATTGAGTTGGCATATGCGAGTAGTGCACAGTGCATCAGGTTGGCATGCGTGAGTTGTGTAGTGTACGTCAGGTTGCATAAGACAGCTGTGTATTGTACGTCAGACTGGCATACATGAGTTATGTAAGTCAGAAATAAATGTAATAGTCCATGGATGTGTGGTACAGTTTGAAGCATTATTCTATACACAGGCCGGGTTTGTCAGCGCAGGTGTCGTATTGGTAAGTGGTATCCTTGCGTATTCCCCTTTTCCCCTTCCTTTTTTGTGGGTTGAGGGACCTCCCTGGGGAAATGTTGGCCTGTTACGATACGAGCCCCTTCAGAAGGGGAAGTATGGGGGCCCGCTTCGTCCTGACTTTCAAAGATTAGGTCCTTGATCATTACCTCATAGAACTGAAGGTACGTCGTACTGGTCTGCCCTGCACATTGTGATAGCACATAAGTGTTCTACATTGCCATCTGTACAATGTGCACGGCCAGCTTCTTGTACCACACCTTGGCTTTTCTTATGGAACTTGCTGGAGGTCTTGATCAGAGAGATCAATTCACCCCATGTTCTTGTTGTACCCCAGTACACAGTATTGTTTGGTGGCCTGTGTATAGGTACCTCGTACAGCTGTGGGAGTGCTGCCATCATCATGTATTGTGGTCAAGAAAAGGAGATCTTGCTTGCACTTGTACTTGACCACCAGCATGTTGTCGCTACATTGGGCTTTAATCTCACCCTTTCTGAGCAGCTGCCCTATTAGCATCTTAGGGAGTTTTCTCTGATTTTTGCAGACAGTGCCCATTTCTGTGATAGATCGTGCAGAGAAGGAATTGAAGAGTGGGATGGTAGTTTAAAAGTTATTTACGTAAAGGTGATAGCCTTGATTTAGCAGTGGGTGCACCAAATCCCACACAATTTTCCCACTCACTCCCAGGAAAGGGGGACAATCAGGGGGTTTAATTCTGGTGTCCTTCCCTTCATAAGCTCTAAATCTGTGAGTGTATCCTGAGGTACTCTCGCACAGCTTGCAGAGTTTATTTCCTTACCTGGCCCTCTTACTGGGCAAGTATTGATGACATTTGAGCCTCCCCTTGAAAGGTATTAGGGACTCTTTCATTCAGATAGCAGATATCTCTTTGGGGAATGTACAACTCAGCAAACTTGTTGCTGAAGTGATCAATGACCGGCCAAACTTTCAAAAGTCAGTCAAAGTTGGGGTCATCCCGAGGAGCACATTGTGCATTTTCATTGCAACACAAAAATTGTTGGATTGCTTCAAATTGCTTATGGGTCATAGCCATACGGAACACTGGATTGCTGTATAAAACATCAACACCCCAATATTGCCAAAGATTTGGCTTCTTCACTAACCCATAGGAAGGACCAAACCCCAAAATGTCATCATATCTACTGCATTTACAGGGGTCTAGTTAGAAAATGATTAAGGGTGGTTTTGTGCCAAAAATTGCTGGGTGTCCAAGCTTGTCTCGGCCACCATGAGGTTTACAAAATCCTCAGAGAAAAATTAATTGAAAAAGGCTATTTCTGTGAGGCCACTGATGTCAAATTTGATTCATGATTGCGCCACAAAACCAGGAATCAATGGCTACTAATCTTTGGGGGGTGAGGCGCTGATTAATTTTCTGTCCTGGGACATCTGCGCAGCAGTTCAATCCTCTACCTCGATTTTAGTGTCGCAGGCAAGGAAGGCGTATGCCTCCTCCACTGAATACAGTGATTGGGATAAGCGGGACATTTTTTCACGTATGCGGTATTTGTACCGTATTTTATTAAGGTGTGTGTGAGAGAGTGCTTGGTGTAACATTTTTATTTAGAAGGGAGAAAAAAAAAGAAGAAAAGAATACACAAAAAATATATACCACATTATATTTGTACTGCCCCTAGCCTAGTCCTATCAGCTAATCTTATTTATTTATTTTCAATCCAATTGGATGAACATGTAGGTGGGCTGCGCCCTGGAGTAAATAAATTCTCCCAAAATCATGATGAGGAAAAGGCTTTTTATTCACAGTGCATTTCAACTCTGTACCGGCATCTTTTTCAAGTGAAAAAAAATTATTTCTTTTTGATTCTTTTTTCACATACACTAAAAATAAACAATCGGAGGACGGTCACTGATGTGCATCAGTGATCAGCACTCTCCGGCTGTAGGATGCACACACAGATGTGGTGCAGAAAGGGTATAACAAAAATAAGATAAAAAATCCTTGCCAAAAGCGAGCACAGAAGCTAATCAGTGATGTGCATCTAATCAACCGCTCGGAGTGGTGCAAAGGGGGGAGAGAAAAAATACACGGACAAAAAAAGTTGTAGCAAACAATAAGCACGATCGCAGATCAGAGATGTTCTTCTGATCAGCGGCTTGGCAGCTGTAGGATGCACGCATGGAGGTGGTGCAAAGGGGGGAGAGAAAAAATAGACAGGGACAAAAAACCTTGTGGAAAACAGCAAGCACTGGTGCGAGTCAGTGATTTATGTCACTGATAAATGCTCGGCAGCTGCAGGATGCACACACATGCTCGGCAGCTGCAGGACGCACTCACGGAGGTGGTGCAGGGAGGATAAAAAATAAGTGCAAAAAAAGTTGTGGAAAATTGCAAGCACAAGTGCAGATCAGTGATTCGTGCCACTGATCAGCGCCTGCAGGATGCACAAAAAAGAAAAAACTGCCAAAAAAAACAATCTAGTACTGATCAGTGCTCAGAGGCAGAAGGGGGAAAAAGAGAGGGAAAGGGATGAAAGGGGGATTTGGTTGAATTAGGAAAGATCAGGAATCAGGAATGGATCAGGAATATCTTTTTTCTTCTTCAGCAGCAGAACCAGCAGAAGTGATGACACAGGCTTGGAAAAGTCTGTGGCACTACAAGACATAGCAGAGCGCAACAGAATGACACAGTAACTTCCCTGTACACGTCCGCAAGTAGAATGAGGAAGTACAGGGTGGTCATTGTATACAGGTCATCTATGCACTCTGATTGGTGCAATCGACGTCATCAACCAATCGCACCAGACAGAGCTGGCTCTAGTGACGCAGTGGTTGCTAGGCTACAGCCTATGATCGGTGCTCTTACAGCACCAATCATAGGCTGGACATAAATATTTCAGGAAATTCAATTGCCTGAAATACTGAAAGCATTTTGAACAATCTATCACAGCGATTGTAGTTGCGGCGTGGCGTCGCCACCCTCTGGGACGATGACTCCAGGTGCCCTTGTGATACTCCAGGGTCCTGGTTGTCACAGTTGCATTGCTTTCCTCACGGGGAGAGTGATGTCACGCTTGGAAGCGAGGGAAGATCTTCTTTATCAGGTAAACACAAACATACAACATGTTTACACTTCAGGCCAGAAGGGGGAGCTCTGATCCAGCTTATGGGTGGCTCCCCTATATATATATATATATTCTGGTCTGGAGGAAAAGTTAGTTAGTTCCTGACAGAGAGTGCCAGACCGCAGACTGGAGCAGTCTAAGTCAGAGAGGAAAGTGAGGGGCCGTGCAGCCATGAGGGTGCTGCAGCTCCTGGATAGAGATAATACTGAAGGAAGAATGCATTGTAGTGAGCATGGAGGAGAGTGAAGCAAAGGAGAGTAAAGAACTGGGGAGAATAGCTGTGACTGACCTACCTCCTTTCAGAGCACAGATACCGGTAGCCCGAAGACTGAGGTTGTGTCAGACTCTAAGAGGCACAGCAGAAACTGGCAGGACAGCTGGACTACATGTCACCTGTCTGCCCTAACACCTGGAGACACAGTGGCGCATAGAGCCCGGGTCACGATAGAGACCCTGTAAAAAAAGGCTCGAGACCCCTGTCATATGGGTTAGTGTCGCACCTTTAAGGAGGACAGAGAGAACAGTGAGGACCTTTACAGACAGCAAGGGACTACACCATAGCACCAGTAGGAAGGCTTCTAACTCCACCTGGTAAAGAGGACTCTGAACTTGCTTCCAAGCCAGCCGGACCCTGCCTGTACCTGTGATCTGGTGCCCCGGACTATGACTGCCTGAAGTCTTCTGTAAAAATACATACCATGAGATACAGCCTTCCCAAAACCCTGTCTGATGACAAATGCACATTTAGCAGGATGCAGCAGGCCTCCACTGATAAAGGCAAGGGGCAGAACAGGCCAGGCCTCTTTTTGCTGGTTTGGTTTTTTTGGGTGTCTGTCACAGTGTGCTGCATACTATGGTGCTGGGCAGCCTGCCTGTTAATCCAGGGGCGTCATTAATAGGCTGCACACCAGACACTGTGCATCACACTTACCTGTGTGACTGGTGTCCTATGCAAGTTATATAAATGTGCATTTTTTCTACTAGGCAGCCAGCCCCTGCAATGTCTGGCTAGTGTGGGGGTGGCTGTTTTTATCAGTAGTTTGCACCTGTGCTGCCCCTTGCCTTTATCAGTGGAGGCCTGCTGCATCCTGCTAATTGTGCATTTGTCATCAGACAGGGTTTTGGGAAGGCTATATCTTATGGTATGTATTTTTTCTGAATTTTTCTATTGAAGTCTTCTGTAAACCAGGTAAAGAGACAGCAAACCTGTGTTCTCCATTTCTTTCTACACTACCCACCATCTCCATATACACACCGAGAGCCCTGGGGACCCAGCTTCACCTGTGGGAAGTTATACCATCTTAGCTGCCATAACATTACCCCAGTGGACCCCTTTAAGCAGAGTCTGTCACCTCTGACCGATAACCACAGGTGGCATCACGAACAAACTTTATTCAAACCCCTTGTATATGGATGCCCAGGGCCACGGACCAGTTCGCCGCCACCGTGACACATTCCTTCAAGTACCGGACCAGGTACCGAGTACCCCATGGCCCTGGCAGGCGTTCCATTTTGGTGTCACGAACAGGATGGACCAACCCATTGAAGTGGATCTTGTGTGCCTAAGAGACTGTGTTGTGCTGAGAAACCATTGAACTGTAAATTGCCACCAAAACCGCCGCCATTACAGCACAATGTGGCGTGCACGAAAAGAGGGGCGTGTTGTCGTGGGCGGAGCATGGAGGAACGGCATGAAAGTTATGGCCGCCCCTCATCGATATTACTATGTCCAAGAGATCTGTCCATCAGTAGGAGAAGTCCGCCTCCTGGCCTGGGATGGCGGGAAACAAGGAAGAAGGAACCGCCCACAAAAGGAGGCATGGAAGGAGCAGCAGGAAGACGTGGCTCAGAACCCAGCAGGCAAGATGGTGAGTGGAGGTCACCCAGAGGAAGGGGAAGAAGCAGGAAGCTGCCCCAGCCAATGAGTAAAAGAAGAAGACCTGCCATCAGCTATGAACTGGGAGGTTCTTGGAGCCAAAGTGGAGGAGCTGTGCTGCCAGCTCCATCAGTCCTGGATCCGCACAGCCTCAAAGATATGGGAACAGCAGCAGAGCCAGCTTCTGGGATCCCAGCCTGTGATGGAGGAGTCTGGCACCGGAGACACCGCAGCGGCAGGTAAGAAGACCGACCATGCCCCGGTAGCCTATGACACCCTGATAGGGCCCGAAGATGCCCCGCCACCCCTACCACCCATTCGGATGTGCAGATTGATTGATTGGGAGCATCCCTGGGAGATCGCACATACCTCCGCAGCCTGGCTGCAGCCGACAAGGGAAACCCAGGAGGCACAAGGAGAATAGGTAATCTTCCGGTGGGAACACTCCGGCACCAACCTGATGGGGTTCCCCAGGGAGGCCCAGGCTAAGGGAGAATGTCTGGAGGTCATCAGCCAGAAGGAATACTGCTGGCAGCAGGAGCTCAAACAGTAGCAGGAGGATAGAGGGCGCTACCTCCGACGCAGGGCCATAGAAGAAAGGAATTTGCGGGCTAAAGCTCAGGCCAGAAAGATAAACTATGAGGACAGGGGCCCACGGAGACAAGGAACTGTAGTAGCGTTCCGTATCAAATCTGGCTAGGGATGTATTAAAGAACCTGGAATGCAGCTGGAAATATTTGTCACGAGGCGTGATGTGGAACACCACCTATTAGAGGGACACCTGGACAGGGACCTCTACCCAGGAGACCGCGTAACTTACACCAGGCACTGGGGAGAAAAATGGTTTTATGCGCTGCATGTACACAAATGTGCCCCAAAGGGAGCAATACCCAGGTCACCCGCAAGTGACCCAGAGCTACAGCCAATAGTAACATCTAGACCATCAGCCCCATTACCTGGCAAGGTAGTCCCTGCACCAGTACCTGTCAAGGAAATGGCCACCATGTGTTCCAAGGCTCAGAACTGCATTCAAAGAGCCCCCAGACTCCTATTGTGGGTACTGATCAGCTATATGTTATACCTGGTATACGTCTGAACTCCCGGCAAGGAGCCTGTAATGTTCAAGAGTGCCCATGAAAGCAGCAAATTAGTACTGAAAGAAAACCTGACTGTGAATAGTAAAAGAGTTTAAAAGTTTGATTAACCTGACCAGGTTTCCGCTGAAAGAAAGTTTATTTGTTTAAAGACACTGAGGCCATGGACGGTAAATGGTCCACAAACAAACTTTGCCTCATTTTTCAAGCAGAAGATTGATAACATCAGAGACAATTTTGGTCAACAACCCCCAGAGCCCTTCCTCCAGACTTCCCAGCCCTCCACCTTCAAAACCAACTTCTCCAACATTACAGAAGATCAACTCTCCACTCTACTCTCAAAATCGCATCTCACCACCTGTGCACTTGACCCGCTCCCATCCCACTTCATCCCAAACCTCACCACAGTCTTCATCCTAACCCATCTCTTCAACCTATCACTAACAACTGGTGTTTTTCCCTCAAGATTTAAACATGCCTCCATCACACCTATCCTCAAAAAGCCCTCTCTTGACTCATCCTCTGTATCTAGCTATCGTCCTATATCAATTCTCCCTTATGCCTCCAAACTACTGGAACAACACATCTACCTTGAACTGTCCTCCTATCTCTCTTCTTGCTACCTCTTTGACCGCTTACAATCTGGCTTCTGGTCACATTATTCCACTGAAACTGCCCTAACTAAGGTCACCAATGACCTCTTAACCGCCAAGAGCAAGCGACACTACTCTGTCCTCCTCCTCCTCGACCTGTCAGCTGCCTTTGACACAGTGGACCATTCCCTATTATAACAGACCCTCTCATCCCTTGGCATCCCAGACTTGGCCCTATCCTGGATCTCATCATACCTAACAGACCGGACATTCAGCGTCTCCCACTCACACACAACCTCCTCACCTCGTCCCCTATCTGTCGGAGTCCCACAAGGTTCAGTCCTTGGGCCCCTGCTCTTCTCCATTTACACCTTTGGCCTGGGCCAGCTCATAGAATCTCATGGCTTTCAGTATCACCTCTATGCTGATGACACACAGATCTACATCTCTGGACCAGAGATCACCTCCCTACTAACCAGAATCCCTCAATGTCTGTCCACTATTTCATCCTTCTTCTCCGCTAGATTTCTGAAACTTAACATGGACAAAACAGAATTCATCATCTTTCCCCCATCTCACACGACCCCCCCAACGAACCTATCCATTACAGTACATGGCTGCCCACTCTCCCCAGTCCCACAAGCTCGCTGCCTCGGGGTAATCCTTGACGCTGATCTCTCCTTCAAACCACATATCCAAGCCCTTTCCACTTCCTGCCGACTTCAACTCAAAAATATTTCACAAATCCGTACATTCCTCAATCAAGAATCTGCAAAAACCCTAGTCCATGCCCTCATCATCTCTCGCCTTGACTACTGCAACCTCCTGCTCTGTGGCCTCCCCTCTAACACTCTTGCACCCCTCCAATCTATTCTAAACTCTGCTGCCCGACTAATCCACCTGTCCCCCGCTATTCCCTGGCCTCTCCCCTCTGTCAATCCCTTCACTGGCTCCCCATTGCTCAGAGACTCCACTACAAGACCCAAACCATGACGTACAAAGTCATCCACAACCTGTCTACTTACCTACACGCAACCTCCGATCCTCACAAGATCTCCTTCTCTACTCCCCTCTAGGGTTGAGCGACTTTTACTTTTATAGGATCGGGTCGGGTTTCACGAAACCCGACTTTCTCAAAAGTCGGGTCGAGTGAAATCGGCCGATCCTATAAAAAAGTCGGGGTCGGGGTCGGCCGAAACATGAAACCCAATGCAGTGCAATGGGATACTATGGTTCCCAGGGTCTGAAGGAGAGGAAACTCTCCTTCAGGCCCTGGGATCCATATTAATGTGTAAAATAAAGAATCAAAATAAAAAATATTGATATACTCACCCTCGGACACGCCCTGGTACTAACCGGCAGCCTTCCTTCCTAAGAATGAGCGCTTGAATGACCTGCGGTGACGTCGCGGCTTGTGATTGGTCGCGAGCGATCACATGGGCGGTCACGCGACCAATTACAAGCTGCGACGTCATCTAAGGTCCTTCACGCGCTCATTCTTAGGAAGGAAGGCTGCCGGAAAGAAGCAGGGCGCGTCCGAGGGTGAGTATATTCCTATTAGGTATATACTCACCCTCGGACGCGCCCTGCTTCTTTCCGGCAGCCTTCCTTCCTAAGAATGAGCGCGTGAAGGACCTTAGATGACGTCGCGGCTTGTGATTGGTCGCGTGACTGCCCATGTGACCGCTCGCGACCAATCACAAGCTGCGACGTCACCGCAGGTCATTCATGCGCTCATTCTTAGGAAGGAAGGCTGCCGGTTAGTACCAGGGCGCGTCCGAGGGTGAGTATATCAATATTTTTTATTTTGATTCTTTATTTAACACTTAAATATGGATTCCGATACCGATTCCCGATATCGCAAACATATCGGAACTCGGTATCGGAATTCCGATACCAGATTCAGAAGATCGCCGACCTCATTGCCGACCCCACACAGGGGTCGGGTCGGGTTTCATGAAACCCGACTTTGCCAAAAGTCGGCGACTTCTGAAAATGGCCGACCCGTTTCGCTCAACCCTACTCCCCTCTTATCTCCTCTTCCCACAATCGTATACAAGATTTCTCTCACGTATCACCCCTACTCTGGAACCCTCTACCACAACACATCAGACTCTCGCCTACCATCGAAACCTTCAAAAAGAGCCTAAAGACCCACCTCTTCCGACAAGCCTACAACCTGCAGTAACCACCGATCAACCAAACCGCTGCATGACCAGCTCTATCCTCACCTACTGTATTCTCCCCCATCCCTTGTAGATTGTGAGCCTTCGCGGGCAGGGTCCTCTCTCCTCCTGTACCAGTTATGACTTGTATTGTTTAAGATTATTGTACTTGTTTTTATTATGTATACCCCTCCTTACATGAAAAGCGCCATGGAATAAATGGCGCTATAACAATAAATAATAATACACTATGTTCCAAATTATTATGCAAATAACATTTTTATCGGATTTTCCTAAATGGTTGGTGCAAATGACAGTCAGTCTAATAAAAGTAATCACCCGTTAGAGTATACATCGAATTTTATTGAAGAAACCTCCCAATAATAACAGTATAATCTCCAAAATGAATAAAAACTTAAAATGCACTGTTCCAAATTATTAGGCACAGTAGAATTTCTAAACATTTGATATGTTTTAAAGAACTGAAAATGCTCATTTGTGGAATTTGCAGCATTAGGAGGTCACATTCACTGAACAAAAAAGCTATTTAATGCCAAAACATCCTAACGGGCCAAGATACATGTTAACATAGGACCCCTTCTTTGATATCACCTTCACAATTCTTGCATCCATTGAACTTGTGAGTTTTTGGAGAGTTTCTGCTTGTATTTCTTTGCATGAAGTCGGAATAGCCTCCCAAAGCTGCTGTTTTGATGTGAACTGCCTCCCACCCTCATAGATCCTTTGCTTGATGATACTCCAAAGGTTCTCTATAGGGTTGAGGTCAGGGGAAGATTGTGGCAACACCATGAGTTTATTTCCTTTTATGCCCTTAGCAGCCAATGACTCAGAGGTTTTCTTTACAGCATGAGATGCTGCATTGTCATGCATGAAGATGATTTTGCTCCTGAAGGCACATTTCCGCTTTTTATACCATGGAGGAAAGTTGTCAGTCAGAAACTCTATATAATTAGCAGAGGTCATTTTCACTCCTTCAGGAACCTTAAAGGGCCCTAACAGCTGTTTCTCCATGATTCCAGCCCAAAACATGAGCCCTCCACCTCGTTGCTGATGTTGCAGCCTTGTTGGGACATGGTGGCCATCCACCAACCATCCACTACTCCATCCATTTGGACCATCCAGGGTTGCTCAACACTTATCAGTAAACAAGACTGTTTGGAAATTAGTCTTCATGTATGTGTGGGCCCAATGCAACCATTTCTGCTTGTGAACACTGTTTAAGGGTGGCCGAATAGTAGGTTTATGAACCACAGCAAGCCTTTGAAGGAGTCTACACCTTGAGGTTCGAGGGACTCCAGAGGCACCAGCAGCTTCAAATATCTGTTTGCTGCTTTGTAATGGCTTTTTAGCAGCTGCTCTCTTAATCCGATTAACTTGCCTGGCAGAAATCTTCCTCATTATGCCTTTATCAGCACAAACACATCTGTGCTCAGATACAGCCATAAATCTCTTAACAGTACAATGATCACCCTTAAGTTTTTGGGAAATTTCTAATGTTTTGATCCCTTCACCAAGGCATTGCACTATTTGATGCTTTTCAGCAGCAGAGAGATCCTTTTTCTTTCCCATGTTAATTGAAAACTGTGACCTGCTTAATAATGTGGAACATCATTTTTAAGTAGTTTTCCTTTAATTAGAATCACCTGGAAAGCCAATTATCACATGTGTTTAAGATTGATTTCAGTGATCCATTGAGCCCTGAGACACAATACCATCCACGAGTTTATTTGAAAAACAAAACCATCAAATCTTTCTGACACTTACATCCAATTTGCATAGTAATTTGGAACACAGTGTAATAATAATAATAATAATAAAACTCTCCATTGTACATAGTTGGCACCTTTTTAGGTGCTTTCTACTGGTTTTACGTGGAACCCTTTAAAGAAACTGTTGCTGATTTTACAGTGACCTGAAGAAAAAAAACGTGTGGAGAGGCTGAAGACCATACTACGCCTTGTAGCCCGCCCAAGCCTACGTTGGGGGTTTATGACGGGTGTCCCGTGTAACCCGTCACGGGTAACCCGTGTTAGGGTTGGTGGAACGCACCGAATATATTTATTAGATGGAATTGGTGCGTTCGCAACCCGGGATACACCGTGCAGGAAAGAACCTGCTGCTAAGTAAATGGCGGCACTACATGGTGGTATGAACCAGCTCTGTTAGCTTCACAGAGCGGCCGAGAAAGCAAAGCTCTGTGCCCTGTTAGACTTTCACAGAGGCACAGGCTAACTACCCAAATGAGAGCAGTCAGTGGTCATGCATGCACACAAATCTCCTCGCCGGAGGTGCCAGCATTCTAGGGGCTTATTTCAGCCAGGTCCCTGAATACACACAAACACAATCTCCTCGCCGGAGGTGACAGCATTCTAGGGGCTTATTTCAGCCGCGTCCCTGAACACATACAAACACATGACCACACTGGCGCAAAACTTAGGAAGATACTAGCGCATGGCCATGCGGCCATACTTGCCTTAAATAGCTGCAGCACATACAGGACCTTCCTAGAAGGACCAATGAGAGGCTGCCACAGAGCCTGCGCACCTACAGGACCTTCCTAGAAGGACCAATAGATTTGGCTGCAGTACCTGAGCATGTGACCCTTGATCTCCACTGAGAGATCTTACCCTGGGCATGCTCAGTGTGTGCAAAGCAGGAATTAGTCACAGAAAAGCCTGCTCGCCGCAGATCAGTGCAGGGTACAATAGCAGAGCCTGGAGAGGCAGCAGTAACCCTTTGCACAGTGTCGGTCTCAGTGAGACGCTGGGACCGACGTCTTCGCTGAGCCGGCTCCACTGCAGCCGATGCAGAATGGGAGACCACAGTAGACACGGATCGAGATTCCCCCTGTGCAGCAAAGGAAACTCGACTCCTAACATTACCCCCCCTCCTAGGGCCCCCTTTCTTGAGCCTCGCTACGCTCAAAAGCTGCAATGAGCAGCGGAGCCCGAATGTGCTCCACAGGCTCCCAGGTTCTATCCTCTGGACCGTAACCCTTCCAGTCCACCAGATAAAATTTCTTGCCACGTACCACCTTGCACCCCATGATAGCATTCACCTCAAACTCATCCATGGATGAACCCGATGTCCCGGCAGATGACTCAGAAAACCGGGACAAATGAATGGGCTTTAAGAGGGAAATGAGAAAAGTATCGGTGATACCAAGGCGTATTCCTCCAATAGCCAAACGGTAGACCACATGGTTGACCTGTTCCAGAATCTTGAATGGGCCAATGTAGGGAGACGCAAACTTAGTGGACTCAACTCGCAGCCTAATGTTACGGGCGGAGAGCCACACTAAGTCGCCAGGAGCAAAGGTCGGAGCGGGGTGCCGGTGTGTATCAGCCGAAACCCTCATTCTCTCCTTGGAGGCCCGGATGGCATCCTGTGTGCGGTCCCAGATGTCATGTGACTCCACCGCCCAGTCTGCCACTCTAGAATTGGTGGATGACACGGGCAAGGGCACAGGGACACGCGGATGCTGGCCGTAATTAAGGAGAAAAGGAGTCTGACCAGTGGAATCGGCTACGGCGTTGTTCAAGGCAAATTCCGCCCAAGGTAGCAAAGATGCCCAGTCATCCTGCCTAGCAGAGACAAAATGTCGCAAGTATGTCACCAGAGTCTGGTTGGTTCTCTCTACCAACCCATTCGTCTCGGGATGATATGCAGAGGAGAGATTCAGCTCTATGCTGAGTAAACGGCAGAGCTCTCTCCAAAACCGAGACACAAACTGGGGACCCCGGTCGCTGACAATTTTATCAGGCATTCCATGTAAGCGGAAAATATGTTTTATGAACAACGCCGCCAAGGCCCGTGTAGAAGGTAACCGTGGAAGCGGCACCAAATGCACCATCCTAGAAAAATGATCGGTGACTACCCAGATAATGGTGCAGCTACGAGACTTGGGTAAGCCCACCACAAAGTCCATCCTGACCATCTCCCAGGGCCTGTCTGCCACCGGCAGGGGGTAAAGTAACCCAGCAGGCCATTGCCGAGGAGACCGATTCTGGGCGCAGGAGACACACGCCCGAATATAGTCCCCGACGTCACAGGCCATATGCGGCCACCAGTACGTCCTCGCCAAAAGCTCAGATGTCCTCTTGGTCCTAAAATGTCCACCCACTCTGGACGAGTGAGCCCAAGAGAGAACCTCCGGTCGCATATTCGCTAGTACGAAAGTCTTGCCCGGGGGCACGGACTCTAGCGAAACCGGAGACACAGTTCTCAGGCTCTCATAAGGGACAATAAGCCGAGGCTCCTCCTTCTCCTCCTCAGATGACACTACGGAGCGGGAGAGAGCGTCGGCACGAATGTTCTTCTCCCCGGAGAGAAAATGGAGAGTAAAATGGAACCGGGAGAAGAACAGGGACCATCTAGCCTGGCGAGAATTCAGCCACTGGGCCGTCTGTATATATACCAAGTTCTTGTGGTCTGTGAACACTTGGAAGGGAAAGCGAGCTCCCTCCAAGAGGTGTCTCCACTCTGAAAAAGCCAACTTCATGGCTAGCAACTCCCTGTCCCCGATGGAATAATTCCTCTCCGCTGGTGTGAAGGTCTTGGAGAAGAAGAAGCAAGGATGCTTCCGACCTTGAGCATCTTTTTGGAAAAGGACTGCTCTAGCACCAACGGATGAGGCATCCACCTCCAAGATAAATGGCTTATCTACATCGGGATGTAGGATGGGAGCGCTAGTGAAGTGTGACTTAATCGAGAGAAAGGCCTTGGAGACCTCCTCTGACCACAACTGGGGATTTGCTCCCTTCTTGGTGAGGGCAACCAAGGGAGCTACCAAAGTTGAGAAGTGTGGAATGAACTGGCGATAGTAATTAATGAACCCCATAAAGCGCTGCACCGCTTTAAGAGAATGGGGTTCCTGCCAGTCCATCACAGCCTGTAGCTTGGCTAGATCCATAGCCAAACCCTGGGCAGAAATGATATAACCAAGGAAAGGCAAGGACTCCTGCTCAAACACACACTTCTCCAACTTGGCGTACAGGGAGTTTGCCCGTAAGAGGTCGAAGACTTTGCGAACATCTCTCCGATGGGAGTCAATATCTGGAGAGTAGATGAGAATATCATCCAGATAGACTACGACCGAGGTGGTGAGCATATCCCGGAAAATGTCATTCACAAACTCTTGGAAAATGGCTGGAGCATTACAGAGCCCGAAGGGCATCACCAGATATTCATAGTGCCCATCCCTGGTGTTAAAAGCTGTCTTCCATTCGTCCCCCTCACAGATGCGAATCAGGTTGTAAGCACCCCGCAGATCTAATTTAGCAAATACCCTTGCTCCCCGTAGCCTATCAAAAAGATATCAGGTGTAATGGGTACTTGTTCTTAACGGTGATTGCGTTAAGACCCCTGTAGTCTATGCATGGACGTAAGTCTCCAGTCTTCTTCTGTACAAAGAAGAACCCAGCTCCTGCAGGTGACACTGACTTCCTAATGAATCCTCTTGCCAGATTCTCTTGGATGTACTGGGACATTGCCTCCGTCTCCGGGAGAGATAATGGAGAGACTCGACCCCGGGGAGGCTCAGCACCAGGCAAGAGGTCAATAGGGGCGGTGAGGCGGAAGGGTCTCTGCAGCCCTTTTGGAGAACACGTCTGCATAGGGTCAATAGTGCTTAGGGAGAGAGGAAAGATCTGCAAGTACCTGTGTTGTAGCAACCTGAACGTACTCCCTCTGACATCTACCCTCACAGGATTTACTCCATCTCAAAATTCTCCCTGAGGACCACTCTATATGAGGAGAATGATAGCGTAGCCATGGTATCCCAAACAGGACCTCATCAATTCCCTCAGGAATGACTAATAGGGAGATAATCTCCTGATGTGATGGAGACACAGAAAGTGTGATAGGAATGGTTTGGTGGGTAATCTGAGAGGGTAGTGTCGACCCATTTACCACTCGAACGGTTACTGGTTTGGCGAGCATAACCAGGGGTATTGCGTGATGCTGGGCGAAAGCGGATGACATAAAATTACCCTCTGCCCCAGAGTCCACCCATAGCTCTACCATAAGAGTGGATGGGCCAAAGGTAATTGTCCCCTTGAAGGACAACTTTGAGGCAAACGTCGCCGTGTCTAGTGTCTAGTGTACCTCCTCCAACTGCCACTAGACGCTGACGTTTCCCCGACCGCTGAGGACACTTGGAGGCAAGATGTCCTGACTGCCGGCAAACATGACAGACCTTATGTGCACGAGCGGACTGGGACTTGGGTCCCGCTCGTGTCACCTCTATGGCCTCATGTGACTCGGATGCCTGGACTGGAGATTCCAGAAGTCTGACGAAGGTGGGAGCCAGCCGAAACCTCTGCCTACACTGGGCTCGCTCCAACCTTCGCTCGTGAAAACGATGGTCTATGCGAGTTGATACAGCTATGAGCTCCTCCAGTGTGACGGGAATCTCCCTAGTAGCCAAAGCATCCTTCACAAGGTCAGCCAGCCCCCTCCAAAATACGGCAGTGAGGGTTTTATCTGGTCATTCCAACTCAGACGCTAATGTCCGGAAGTGAACCGCAAAATGGCTGACCATGGTTGAACCCTGAGTCAAAGCCAGCAGTTGGAGCGCTGTATCATGGGTGACTTGAGGTCCTACAAAGACCTGTTTCAGAGTGTCCAGAAACCAAGGAACAGTCTGCACCACATGATCGTTGCGCTGCCACAGCAGCGTAGCCCACTCCAACGCTCTGTCCGACAAGAGAGAGATTATGAATCCCACCTTTGCCCGCTCTGTGGGAAAACGTGCAGCCAGGAGCTCGAGGTGTATACCACACTGGCTCATGAAACCCCTACAGGACTTATTGTCCCCAGAGTATCTCTCAGGCAATGGGAGGTGAGATAAGGTCGGAACAGAGGTGGCAGTGGGTAAAGCTGCTGCAGCCACGCTAGCAGCCTGAACAGCTATTGCGGTAACATCCACCGCCGAGGTTGCACGCTCAAGAGACGCCAACCGGCCCTCCAGCAGCTGGATGTACCCCTGCAATCGCTGTTCATCTGCCGTTACTTAGCCAGATCCTGGCGCTAGTATACTGTTAGGGTTGGCGGAACGCACCGAATATATTTATTCGATGGGATTGGTGTGTTCGCAACCTGGGATCCACCGTGCAGGAAAGAACCTGCTGCTAAGTAAATGGCGGCACTATATGGCAGTATGAACCAGCTCTGTTAGCTTCAGAGAGCGGCCGAGAAAGCAAAGCTCTGTGCCCTGTTAGACTTTCACAGAGGCACAGGCTAACTACCCGTGCGGCCATGCGAGCCTTAAATAGCTGCAGCACGTACAGGACCTTCCTAGAAGGACCAATGAGAGGCTGCCACAGAGCCTGCGCAACTACAGGACCTTCCTAGAAGGACCAATAGATTTGGCTGCAATACCTGAGCATGTGACCCTTGATCTCCACTGAGAGATCTTACCCTGGGCATTTTCAGTGTGTGCAAAGCAGGACTTAGTCCCAGAAAAGCCTGCTCGCCGCAGATCAGTGCAGGGTACAATAGCAGAGCCTGGAGAGGCAGCAGTAACCCTTTGCACAGTATCGGTCTCAGTGAGACACTGGGACCGACGTCTCCGCTGAGCAGGCTCCACTGCAGCCGATGCAGAATGGGAGACCGCAGCAGACACGGATTGAGATTCCCCCTGTGCAGCAGAGGAAACTCAACTCCTAACACCCCGCTTCATTGCTGCTGTTTAAAAGTTATTAAATTACTTGATGTTTAAAAGTTATTAAATTACTTGAATATTGAGGTGTAAAGAATGTTAACATCTGTTGCACTTTAAGAAAGTGATTAGTGTTGTTAGAATAAATGAGCAAGTATAATGGATGTCAGATAACGAAAATATGCAGATAGAGTTGAGAATTATAGTGAGCGCTTGAAAAATTGAGAGTAAAGCTGAAGTTTATCACTTTGATTGAATTGAGTCCTAAATATAGTATACCCGTGAAGAGTAGTTGCCGTTTTATAGTATGTTATAGGGAAGTTTTATATTTTTGAAAAAAAAGTTATTTTCTACCAGGTAATTATGTTCCTGTAATGATAAAGTATTAATTATTTTCCATAAAGGCAAGCCATAGTTTAACCTGTTTATAAGCATTGTGTCTTTTATTTAACCTATTATTGTTATTATTCTTTTCCCAGTCCAGGAGTACGGGGTGGGGGGGAGTTGACACGCCTGGGTCCCGTTTGTCACAGTGGCATTGCTTTCCTCACGGGGAGAGTGATGTCACGCTTGGAAGCGAGGGAAGATCTTCTTTATCAGGTAAACACAAACATACAACATGTTCACACTCCAGGCCAGAAGGGAGAGCTCTGATCCAGCTTATGGGTGGCTCCCCTATATGTAAATATTCTGGACTGGAGGGAAAGTTAGTTAGTTCCTGACAGAGAGTGCCAGACAGCAGACTGGAGCAGTTTGAGGCGGAGAGGAAAGTGAGGGGCTGTACAGCCACGAGAGTGCTGCAGCTCCTGGATAGAGATAATACAGAAGGAAGAATCCATTGTAGTGAGTATGGAGGAGAGCGAAGCAAAGGAGAGTAGCAAATTGGGGAGAATAGCTGCCATTGAGCTACCTTCTTGCAGAGCGCAGATACCGGTAGCCGGAAGACCAAGGTTGTGTCGGACTCTAAGAGGCACAGCAGAAAACGGCAGGACAGCTGGACTACACGTCACCTGTCCGCCCTATCACCTGGAGACACAGTGGCACACAGAGCCTGGGTCATGATTGAGACCCTGTAAAAAAAGGCTTGAGCCACCTGTCATACGGGTTAGTGTCCCACCTTTAAGGTGGACAGAGAGAACCGTGAGGACCTTTACAGAAGCCACAGGCAGCAAGGGACTCCACCATAGCGATAGTAGGAAGGCTTCTAACTCCACCTGCCAAAGGGGACTCTGAACTTGCTTCCAAGCCGGCCAGACCTGCCTGTACCTGTGATCTGGTGCCCTGGACTGTGGCTGCCTGAAGTCTTCAGTAAACCAGGTAAAGAGACTGCAAACCTATGTCTTCTGTTTCTTTCTACACTACCCACCATCTCCATCAACACACCGGGAGCCCTGGGGACTCAGCTTCACCTGTGGGAAGTTATACCATCTTAGCTGCCATAACATCACCCCAGTGGACCCCTTTAAGCAGCATTGGTCACCTCTGACCGAGAACCACAGGTGGCATCACGAACATAAGCTTTATTCAAATTCAAACCCCTTGTACATGGGGGCCCAGGGCCTCGGACCAGGTCGTCGCCACCGTGACACATCCCTTTAAGTACCAGTCTAGGTATTGAGTATCCCATGGCCCTGGCAGGCGTTCCACCCTACTGTGAGAATCAGCAGGCAGCTTAATACGATCACGTGACTGCGGCCACGGTGCTGCATTAAAGTTATGATGTATGCATATGTTCAAGGTCAGTAAATACCTACCGACCTGGACATATGGATATGTATACGGTCTTAAAGGAGTTAAGTGAAATGAAAACATTTCAAACTTTCACTTTCTGATATGTGTTTTGGCTACAAGAGATTTCCAAATCATTGTATTCTTGTTTTATGCACATTTTACACAGCTTCCCAACTTCTTTGGAATTGAGGTTCTACAATCTGTATAAGGCCGGTTTCGGTCTGTGTGCTCACGTGGCACATGAGTGTGGCACACGTACGGCAGCCGTGTGCCGCCTGAGGACCACACGGACCATGCAGGAGAGACAGCGCTACAGTAAGTGCTGTCCCCCTGCGTGTGGTGCTGAAGGCGGCATTCATCTCTTTTCCCCTGCAGGAGAGAAGAGATGAAAGATCAAGTTTTTGTTCTTTTTTGTTAAAAATAAAGTTTGCTAGTGACCTCCCGCCTCCCATCCCCAGTGCGCCGCCCGGCCGCTTGCAGAGAAATACTCACCCAGCTCCCGCGATGTCTCCACTCTCCTCTCAGCGCTGGCAGCTTGTCCTGTGTGAGCGGTCACGTGGGACCGCTCATTACAGTGATGAATATGCGCATATTCACCACTGTAATGAGCGGTCCCACGTGACCGCTCACACAGGACAGGCTGCCGGCGCTGAGAGGAGACATCGCAGGAGCTGGGTGAGTATTTCTCTGCAAGCGGCCAGGCGGATGGGAGGCAGGAGGTCACCAGCAAACTTTATTTTTAACAAAAAAGAACAAAAACTTGATCTTTCATCTCTTCTCTCCTGCCGTGAAAACACGGAGACATGTGCATAGACCCATTCATTTGAATGGGTCTACGTGTGTCAGAGTCTCCGGTACGTGAGAAAACTGTCAGTACACGTATCGGAGACACTGACGTTTGAAAGAGGCCTAAGTAATATTCTTTATTCATTTTGATTAAACTGAAAATGGTCTCTGAATCATTGAAAGTCTTATGAAAAATACTTTGACTTACTAACCTGAATGTATAATATTATGTAAATGCATTTATAGCACAGAACATGAAACTATTGAGGAAAATAAGTACTTATCAAAATTTAGGTGAGGACGGTGCACCCAGGTTGTTGATGAAATGCTGCTGGGGATGA
The DNA here is from genome assembly GCF_051348905.1 of Ranitomeya variabilis. Classification (NCBI taxonomy): domain Eukaryota; kingdom Metazoa; phylum Chordata; class Amphibia; order Anura; family Dendrobatidae; genus Ranitomeya; species Ranitomeya variabilis. Next base: position 511,469,984 of record NC_135232.1, read on the forward strand.
AGTTTTAGGCCATGTTCACACTTTGCGGTTTTTACCGCGGAACCGCGGCGATTTTGATGCTGCGGGTCCGCAGCAGTTTCCATAGCGTTTCCATTTACATGTAAACCCTATGGAAACCGCAAACCGCTGTGCACATGCTGCGGGAAAAACCGCGCAGAAACGCAGCGGTTTAAAACCCGCAGCATGTCACTTCTTTGTGCAGAATCGCTGCGATTCTGCACCCATAGGAATGCATTAAACCGCTTACTTCCCGCATGGGGCTGTGCCCACGTTGCGGGAAGTAAGCGGTTAATGTGCGGGTGGTACCCGGGGTGGAGGAGAGGAGACTCTCCTCCAGGCCCTGGGAACCATATTTGGGGTAAAAAAAAGAATAAAAATAAAAAAATCATGTTATACTCACCTCTCAGCGCTGCACGCGGCCGTCCGGTCAGAGTTGCTGTGCGAACAGGACCTGCGGTGACGTCGCGGTCACATGACCGTGATGACGCCGCGGTCACATGACCGTGACGTCACGAAGGTCCTTCTCGGCACAGCATCTTTGGAACTGGAGCGCCACCTGCAGCGCCGAGGCGATCCGGACATCGAAGGGTGAGTATAACCAATTTTTATTATTTTTAACATTACTATTGATGCTGCATATTGCTGCATATGCAGCATCAATAGTATAGGAGTATTATCCCGTAGCGGAAACCGCGGAACAAACTGCGATAAATCTGCAGGGATAACCGCAGCGGTTTTGCCCTGCAGATTTATCAATTCCGCTGCGGGAGAACCCGCAGAGGGACGCCGCAAAGTGTGAACGTGGCCTTAAAAGTAGCAATTATATGGTAAATACTCCTACGTACAGGTCTGAACAGGTTCCTCAATATGGTGAAGAATTGGCCACACACATACAGTAAAGTAAAACATACTGGATACTCTTTGTCTGAGGATAAGGGTGCTATAATCCAGTCAATATATTATTACAGCATATAAAATAAAGATTCATTTTAAGGGAATGTGTCATAAGACAATTACCTATTTTTAAATCAGATTTTTATGTTAAAACCTTTTAGCAAAATATTTTAAAAATACGTTTATTTTTCTATCACTTTATACACTATAAACAACACTTGAAATGTTCTCAGAGTACTAAATCTAATATTAGGCTCTTCATATGCATATTAGCAGCAATATACTGACATTATTGCTTCTGTTCATTTCTTTGAATAGAAGCATTATACCAGGATGTTACATACAGCATGCTCACACAGTGAGATGGATCATTTAAGCCCAAGGTCCGGGTGGGCACACTCAGAACACAGACCTGTAGAATGCAAACTGGAAGTTTAATTAAGTCCTGTAATCCACAGACAGACAGCAAAGTTACAGAACACCCCGGACAGGTTGCAGCGTTACTGAAGACCTTGGGCAGCTTGCGAAGATACTGAAGACCTCAGGCAGATAGAACGTAGGCAAACAGGAGGCATCTAGGAGGCGCAGACAGGTAGCAGACAGGACTCCGGCATAACAAGAACACAGCCTGGAAGACGTCTGAAGAAACTAGGCAGTCTGAATACATTGGAAGCTGCAGACAGCCAGTACGATGATCTGGAAACCGCATGCAGGTTGATACTGGCAAGTAGGTAGCAATACTGAAAAATGCAGGCAAGTAGGTAGCGATACCGGAAACCACAAGCAGATAGGTAGCAATGTTACTGAAAACAGACAAGTAACTGAGGGACTGGAAACCACAGGCAAGCAGGAGATGTCCTGATGAATATGGGCTGGAACTGTGCACAGCAAACTAAGAGAGTTAGGCTAGGTTCACATTGCGTTAGGGCAATCCGTTTAGCGCATACGCTAGCGGATTGCACTAACGCAATGCCCCAAAAGGGATCACGTTTGGCGATCCCGCTAGCGCAGATGCCCGATCTGCGCTAGCGAAGAATGGACCTCAGACGCTGCAAGCAGCGTTCGAGGTCTGTTCGAAAATAACGGGACATCGCTAGCGCATGCCAAAAATGGCATGCGTCAGCGATGCGTTAGCGACCCGTTAGTACATTGCGGTAAATGGGTGCGCTAACTGACCCGTTACATAGCATTAATTGCGACAATTGCGCCACGTAACAGAGTCCGCTAGCGGACACCCATTAACGCAATGTGAACCTAGCCTTAGTTGGTAGCCTTAAATAGGCCTAGAAAGTCTATTACATGGGAGAATGCCAGGCTACTTGCAAAGCCCATTGTGGAGCACAAGAAAATCAAATGGACCGAGGCATGTGTGGAACAATGCACTAATCTTGGTAAATGTCAAATAGAGGAAGGGGGAAAGGAACGATGACATCAACTATTGTGAACGGTAATTACTGTATATAGAGGTGCTACATTTCATTGTAATACTTGCTGTGGTGACAATGAGATTGCTGAAAGGGTGGAAAGAAGTGGGCGAGCGTCAATTCCAGCTGCTCAGTAAGACAAGGATTTTATTTAACAAGCCATAAAAAGACAAACAGGGTTAAAAAACGAACCCGTTTCTGGCGTCCAGGGTGCCCTTAATTATACTATGATTAAGGAAGTGCCGCTCATCTTTCCATTTTGCTGTGCTGCACCAGCAGAAAACATACAGTGGGTATGGAAAGTATTCAGAACCCTTTAAATTTTTCACTCTTTGATTCATTGCAGCCATTTGGTAAATTCAAAACAGTTCATTTTTTTCTCATTAATGTACACTCTGCACCCAATCTTGACTGAAAATAATCAGAAATGTAGTAATTTTTGCAAATTTATTAAAAAAGAAAAACTGAAATATCACATGGTCATAAGTATTCAGACCCTTTGCTCAGTATTGAGTAGGAGCACCCTTTTGAGCTAGTACAGCCATGAGTCTTCTTGGGAATGATGCAACAAGTTTTTCACACCTGGATTTGGGGATCGTCTGCCATTCTTCCTTGCAGATCCTCTCCAGTTCTGTCAGGTTGGATGGTGAACGTTAGTGGACAGCCATTTTCAGGTCTCTCCAGAGATGCTCAATTGAGTTTAGGTTAGGGCTCTGGCTGGGCCAGTCAAGAATGGTCACAGGTCTCAATGACCTTCTTGAGCATCTCCTTTAAGGTCTTTTTGAACCGCTCCACTAGACCATCCATCTGCTGATGATAGATGGATGTTTGCAGCTAGGCAATCTGGAAGACCTTACACAGTTCCTTCATCACCTTGCTCATGAAGGGTGTGTTCTTGGTCTATCAAGATCTCCTTTGGAAGGCCCTTCCTAGAATAAATATGTACAAGCTCTCCAGCTATACTTTTGGCAGATGAGTTCCTTAGTGTTACAGCCTCGGGATAACGCGTTGCGTAGTCCATGACCACCAGGATGTATTGGTGTCCCCATGCAGACTTAACTAGGAGACTAGGTCTATGGCAATTCTCTCAAATGGGACCTCTATAGCAAGCAATGGCACCAGGGGAATACAGAAGTGAGAAGTGGGAGTGGTTATCTGGCAAATGGGGCAGGACTGGGATCTCCCAGTAAAATGTAGGCTAATAGAACCTCCACATTATCCTCTCCTGAGTTTTTTCTACATCCAGATGTGCCTCCAAAATGTGCAAATGGGCCATGTCTAAAACTCTCCACTGATAGGGACCTGGAACCCACAGCTGCTCCATGATTTCTCCTCCTCCACTCAGTTTAGTCTCCCAATGCATTAACTCCCCATTAATTTCAAAGTAAGGGAACCTGGTGTCTTCCCCCAGCTCTTGGGCAACTCCATTAGTGACAACAACATTGTCCAAAATCCTCTTTAATGTAGGGTCTCTAATTTGAGCAGTCCAAAAGTTCTCTCTAGACACACATATCAGGGAGGGTGGCCTCCTCAGGCACAGTCTCGTCCTTGTTCCACAACAAGGACACACAGGAATAACTCATCTATGTTTGATTTTCATGGGTTTCTTCTCAGAGACCTGGCTTTTATCCGAGATACTCGATACGGACACCTTTTGACACAAGTCCCAAAATAAGGAAAATTCCCACCCCAATATGACTGGATGCATCAAATCTTTGACTACCCCGTCCTCATGGGACATGGTACCATAGTATGTTTTTATGATTACTCTGGCCAAAGGGTAATCCTTGGGGTCTCTGTGTATACAATGAATGCCCACGAATTTCTCAGGAATCAAGTGGTAGGGAAGGATAGCACTGATCAGGTTCACCTGACTTACTGAGTCCAAGAGTCCAAGTACCATTACACCATTAGGGTTGACAGTACACACTATAGGCCAGATAGACATAATAGAAACAACACTGCCCTAGGTTGCAGTCCATCTGTTCTGGGGACATATGACAATGGGCGGCTTTGTGTCCAGGATTGTGAATTTGGAGCACCCCCAGACACAGGGCCGCGGGGTACTCGATACCGGGCCTCTCTCTTAGGTTCTGGGGTTGTCACGGTGGCTAGACCCAGTCCGTGACCCTGCTAAGGGGCGTCCAATGAAGGGTGTGATGATGGTACGTGGTTCAAGGCGTGATGAATAACGAGGACACAGGGTTGCAGTCTCTTTACGTCTTTACTGAAGGCTTCAGGATCCGCAATCCAGAGTACTGCTAACAGGGCTGGCTGAGACCGGCCAGTCCGAAGGCACACCCAGAGTTCCCTTTGCAGGTGGAAATCAGTGCCTACCTTCTAGGGCCTGTGTGTTGTAGTACCTCCCTGCTGAGCACCACGGGATAGTCCTCACAACTGTTGTGTCTGTTTCTGATGTTCTTCTCTCACAACTCGTATCTGTTCTGATGTTCTTTCTCCATCCCCCAGATGATATGGATAGGACGCACCCGTATGACGGGTAGGCCTGGAGTTCTTCCGGGACCCTAGCGTCACCCCTCTCCCACAATTGCCCCCTATGTTTGCTTAGGTGATTTAGGTGAGACAGCCAACCTAAAACTAACTGTCCTGCCGCTGTTTGAAGTAATGCTAGGAGCCTAATACTTCCTTGGCGTTCCGGCCACCAGCTACGCGCCTCAGTAGGATGTTGCCTCGATCTTACGGCACGACTCCTACTGGCTTTTATCTCCTTTTTGCTGTGATCTCGTTTCTCACTTCTCCACAATAAACCTCGCTTCATTTCCTTTCTTAGGATGCCGCCGCAACGGGTGCAGGCGCGGCTCCGTAACGTTCTGTTCTGTTCGCTAGGCTACTGTCAGGATCCCACCCCTGACAGAGACCCCCATGAATCTTCCCCTGCAACCCCCTCTGCCACAGGATGTTGCCTGGATCCAACCCAGTCAGCTTCTGACTAACTGCCTATCCAGCCCCCAGTTTTACCAGATTGTGAGGAGTGGCCTAATACATAGAACCCTTTGCTCCCCCTGGTGGCCAGAATGTGAAGTGTAATGTGTGACTGTGATACCTGGTCAGGTGAACTCCTTAAGTGCCATCAGACATACCATCACTCCCCTTAGCGGCGGAGCGTCAGTACTGCAACGACCAGGACTCTGGGGCGCTGCACTATCACCAACAAACCAAATTCTTAACAACAGTCTTTGGGAAACCCTCAATGGAATTTAGATGCCCCCTTTTGTGGCTCTAGACCCCCTCTGTGGTGTGCCATGGTACCCATTTTGGGTATTCCAGTATGGGGAAGTGATGGTATCATGTTTCCCTAGGGATGTCTTGACATCCTGGTACCGCTCCACTAGGCCATCCAGTTTGTCTGCATTCCGAGGATCACCCATGGCCAACTAAGTCTGCACTGGCATAGGAAGAGAGTGGATAAATCTGTCCATTACCACTCGCTGGACTATTTGGGTAGGAGTGGTAGACTCTGGCTGCAACCACTTTTTGGATAAGATGCAGCAAGTGAAACATCTGCAAGCGAGGGGGTTTGTCATCGGCATATGCCCAGTGGTGGACTCGTTGGGCTCTAACCAACATAGTCACTCCCAGGCATACCAGGAGTTCAGCCTTTAACTTGGCATATACCTTGGCGTCCTGCAATGCTAAGTCATAATACGCCTGGGTTTCGCTTGACAAATGTGGAGCCAACACCTCCATCCACTGCTCTGGCATGCAGTTTCCTGTAGCTGTTACACATGTTCCTGGAACCTTGCCCGCATTTGAAACACCAACTGTGGTAATGCAACTCACTAAGCTGCTCACAGAGGTAGACACAGGAATGTTTCTTCTGCAGGTTTATTCAAACAAGCCATAAATAATTACAGGGTTCAATAACCTTATAGACTGCGCAAGCGCAAGCGCAAGCGCCGGCGCAGTCTGGACCCCAAAGAGTGACGCTCCCAGGAGGAGATCGCGGTATGCGTAAGCAGTGAACGCACACCGCGATCTCCAACGGAGAAGCAGGGATGAGCCAGGAGGGTGAGTATGTGATATTTACCTGTCCCCGTTCCAGTGATGCGCGCTGCTCCATCCTCCGCCTGCGACTGTTCAGTCAGAGGGCGGCGCGCATTAACGCGTCATCGCGCCCTCTGAACTGAACGGTTCAGAGGGCGCGATGACGCGCTTAATGCGCGCTGCCCTCTGACTGAACAGGCAGAGGACCCGGAAGATGGAGCGGCGCGTAGCAGTGGAACGTTGGACAGGTAAATATAGCAAGTGCCGGGGGCCTGAGCTAGCGGCGACTCCGGCACCTGACCCCCCCAGCGCGCCGGTGTCCCCGCCTGCTCAGGCTGCCAGCACTCGGTGCCCAGCACAGCCACGCACAGCCGCCCACACTCACCAGAGTCACGCACAGCCGCCCACACTCATCAGAGCCACGCACAGCCGCCCACACTCATCAGAGCCACGCACAGCCGCCCACACTCACCAGAGCCACGCACAGCCGCCCGTGCTCACCACCGCCACGCACAGCCGCCCGTACTCACCACCGCCACGCACAGCCGCCCACACTCACCACCGCCACGCACAGCCGCCCGCACTCACCACCGCCACGCACAGCCGCCCGCACTCACCACCGCCACGCACAGCCGCCCGCACTCACCACAGCCGCCCGCACTCACCACCGCCACGCACAGCCGCCCGCACTCGCCACCGCCACGCACAGCCGCCCGCACTCCCCACCGCCACGCACAGCCGCCCGCACTCACCACCGCCACGCACAGCCGCCCACACTCACCACCGCCACGCTCAGCCACCCGCACTCACCACAGCCAACTCAGCCGCCCGCACTCAGCACCGCCACACGCAGCCGCCCGCACTCAGCACCGCCACGCGCAGCCGCCCACACTCAGCACCGCCACGTGCAGCCGCCCGCACTCACCACCGCCACGCACAGCCGCCCACACTCACCTCCGCCACGTGCAGCCGCCCGCACTCAGCACAGCCGCCTGCTCTCAGCACAGCCGCCCGCACTCACCACCACCACGCACAGCCGCCCACACTCACCACAGCCACGCTCAGCCGCCCGCACTCACCACAGCCAACTCAGCCGCCCGCACTCAGCACCGCCACGCGCAACCGCCCGCACTCAGCATCGCCACGCGCAGCCGCCCGCACTCACCACCGCCACACACAGCCGCCCGCACTCAGCACAGCCACCCGCACTCAGCACCGCCACGCGCAGCTGCCCGCACTCAGCACCGCCACGCGCAGCTGCCCGCACTCAGCACCGCCACGTGCAGCCGCCCGCACTCACCACTGCCACGCGCAGCCGCCCGCACTCACCTCCGCCACGTGCAGCCGCCTGCACTCAGCACAGCCGCCCGCTCTCAGCACAGCCGCCCGCACTCACCACCGCCACGCACAGCCACCCACACTCACCACAGCCACGCTCAGCCGCCCGCACTCACCACAGCCAACTCAGCCGCCCGCACTCAGCACCACCATGCGCAGCCGCCCGCACTCAGCATCGCCACACACAGCCGCCCGCACTCACCACCGCCACACACATCCGCCCGCACTCACCACAGCCGTCCGCACTCAGCACCACCAAGCGCAGCCACCCGCACTCACCACCGCCACGCGCAGCCGCCCGCACTCACCACCGCCACGCGCAGCCGCCCGCACTCATCTCCGCCACGCTTTGCCGCCCGCTCTCAGCACAGCCGCCCGCTCTCAGCACAGCCGCCCGCACTCAGCACAGCCGCCCGCACTCAGCACAGCTGCCCGCACTCAGCACAGCCGCCCGCACTCAGCACCGCCACGTGCAGCCGCCCGCACTCAGCACAGCCACGCGCAGCCGCCCGCACTCTGCACAGCCGCCCGCACTCTGCACAGCCGCCCGCACTCTGCACGGCCGCCCGCACTCTGCACAGCCGCCCGCACTCACCACCGCCACACACAGCCGCCCGCACTCACCACAGTCGTCCGCACTCAGCACCACCACGCGCAGCCACGCGCACTCACCACCGCCACGCGCAGCCGCCCGCACTCACCACCGCCACGCGCAGCCGCCCGCACTCATCTCCGCCACGCTTTGCCGCCCGCTCTCAGCACAGCCGCCCGCTCTCACCACAGCCGCCCGCACTCAGCACAGCCGCCCGCACTCAGCACAGCTGCCCGCACTCAGCACAGCCGCCCGCACTCAGCACCGCCACGTGCAGCCGCCCGCACTCAGCACAGCCACGCGCAGCCGCCCGCACTCTGCACAGCCGCCCGCACTCTGCACAGCCGCCCGCACTCTGCACAGCCGCCCGCACTCTGCACGGCCGCCCGCACTCTGCACAGCCGCCCGCACTCTGCGCGCAGGATGGGAGCAGCACATGATAGGATGGGGGCGCAGGATGGAACAGCACATGACAGGATGGGGACACAGGATGGAACACCACATGACAGGATGAGGGCGCAGGATGGGAGCACATGACAGGATGGGGACGCAGGATGGGAGCACATGACAGGATGGGGATGCAGGATGGAGCAGCACATGACAGGATGGGGGCGCAGGATGGAGCAGCACATGACAGGATGGGAGAGCAAGATGGGAGCAGCACATACCAGGATGGAGACCATATACCAATATAAATGCTCGCCACCCGGGCGTAGAACGGGTTCAATAGCTAGTATATTATAACCAATGTCATACAAATGTGCGTAGCACAGGTACGTATATAACATGTAATAGGGGCAATGTTTAATGCCTCCAAAATGTAAGTACGGTAGTTAAAATCCAAGGTAATATTACTAAATAAAGAACACCTAGCACAATATAACATTGATAACACACTGAAAAAATGTTCTGTTCTATATATATATAAGAGGCATCGTGATTACTCGCTAATCTCGCCCCCTGCACAGTAGCTCCGCCCCCCACCAAATCACCACACATAATCCTGCCCCCCACCCCATTACCACACACAATCCCGCCCCCACCACATTACCACACACAATCCGCACCACATCATCACACACAATCCCGCCCCTTCAACACATCACCACACAATCCCGACCCCCAACACATCACCACACATAATCCCTCCCCCCACTCCATTACCACACATAAAAATCACCACACATAATCCCGCCACCCCACCACATTACTACACATAATCCCGCCCCCCACCACATTCCCACAGATAATCCCTCCCCCACACCACATTACCACACATAATCCCGCCCCCCACCACATTACCACACATTATCCCGCCCCCACCACATTACCACACATAATCCCGCCCCCTCACCACATTACCACACATAATCCCGCACCCCACCACATTACCACACATAATCCCGCACCCCCACCACATCACCACACATAATCCCGCCCCCACACCACATTACCAAACATAATCCCGCACCCCACCACATTACCACACATAATCCCGCCCCCCCACCACATTACTACAGATAATCCCGCCCCCCACCACATTACTACAGATAATCCCACCCCCCCACCCCATCACCACACATAATCCCGCCCCCCCACCCCATCACCACACATAATAAACATCACCACACATAATCCTGCCCCCAACACATCACCACACATAATACCGCCCCCCCACCCCATCACCACACATAATCCCGCCCCCCACCCCATCACCACACAAATCATCACCACACAATCCCGCCCTCCCACCACATTATCACACATAATCCCGCCTCTCACCACATTACTACACATAATCCCGTCCCCCACCACATTACCACACATAATCCCGCCCCCACCACATTGCCACACATAATCCCGCCCCCCACATCTCCACACATAATCCCACCCCCCACCACATCACCACACATAATCCCGCCCCCACCACATCACCAGACATAATTCCGCCCCCAACACATCACCACACATAATCCTGCCCCACCACATCACCACACATAATCCCGCCCCCCCACCCCATTACCTCACATAATCCCGCAACCCCACCCCATTACCTCACATAATCCCGCCCCCCCACCACATCACCACACATAATCCCACCCCCAACACATCACCACACTATTGTTATTAACTTCATTTTCAGTTAATTTACCACCTGTGTAAGCGCTATTGAATCTTGTCATTATTTACTTTAGTTTAATCACCAGCAGCGTTAATTAGATAGCAATGAGCGTGCCGAGTGTTAGCTGGCTGGAAACATCTAGTTAAAATATAGTTCAGTACGCATATATAAAGGAAGGAATATACAACCTGAAAGGGCAGCGCAGAGCCCCAATGTGCGTTTCACGTATAGCTTCTTCCTGGGGGATAGGTCATACTAATTTTTGAACATCTACTAACATTGCTATGTTATAATTTGAATCAATATGGACATTTTCAATCATGTATTTGTCTTCAGACTTTGAACACTGCCCATAATTTTGATTATGCACTTTTATTTGTTACTAGTATTTTATCACTGTACCTGTACTGTATACACTAGGCACTTTACGTAAGTTTATATGGTGTAGGACCTAAATGCATAAGTAAGTCGTACTCTGTGGGGGCTTTATCACTTTGATAGTACATTTCTTTTGTGGTGTAAAATCCTTAGTAAGGACAATTGTGTTGGAAATAGTACCATGTAAACCAAGAAAATGCTACACTCTTCATTAATTCCCCTTTTAACTTGTGATATGTTTGTTAATGTGTTAATAAAAGATTTGTTTAAATTTGAAGTGATATTAATCTCCTTCGGGTATTTATAGTTCTTAAATCTAGGAGTGGAATAATCAAAGGAAAAGTATCATAGAAACACGTCACCACTAGTGTTGAGCATTCCGATACCGCAAGTATCGGGTATCGGCTGATACTTGCGGTATCGGAATTCCGATACCGAGTTCTGATATTTTTGTGATATCGGAATCGGAAGTTCCCGGTGTATGGTTCCCAGGGTCTGGAGGAGAGGAGACTCTCCTTCAGGCCCTGGGATCCATATTCATGTAAAAAATAAAGAATTAAAATAAAAAATATGGATATACTCACCCCTCCGGAGGCCCCTGGACCTTACCGATGTAACCGGCAGCCTCCGTTCCTAAGAATGAGGAGTTTAGGACCTGCGATGACGTCGCGACTTGTGATTGGTCGCGTGAGCGGTCACATGAGTGGTCACGCGACCAATCATAAGCCGCCACGTCATCGAAGGTCCTAAACTCCTCATTCTTAGGAACAGAGGCTGCCGGTTACATCGGTAAGGTCCAGGGGCCGCCGGACGGGTGAGTATATCCATATTTTTTATTTTAATTCTTTATTTTTTACATGAATATGGATCCCAGGGCCTGAAGGAGAGTTTCCTCTCCTTCAGACCCTGGGAACCATCCAGGATAGCTTCCGATACTTGTGTCCCATTGACTTGTATTGGTACCGTGTATCGGCGATATCCGATATTTTTCCGGTATCGGCTGATACTATCCGACACCGATACTTTCAGGTATCGGAAGGTATCGCTCAACACTAGTCACCACTTCTGTATTTATCACCCACTCCTGGTTTTGGCTTACATATACTGACGTACATAGAAAAATGATAACCCCTTGCCACCCCTTAGAAGCTGCCATATATTTCTAACATTATTCATGTATGTACAGACATATATATATTTATACATCGCATATTTAAAGTTGATGGTAGGGATTTTTTCATGAGAGAGAAAACGAGGCTGCTTGGACCATCAATTCAGTTGAATCCAGTAAAAGACTTGAAGATTTAGATGGAGAAAAAACAGTAGCTTAGAACAGCAGAGTACATGGTGGAGGGAGGGTGCTAAAACAAAATCAAACTTGTGCCCCACAATGATGTAGGCTATGGTCATGTTGTTCCCCCAATAATATAACAGAGGTCTGCAATTTCTTATCTAGTCGCCCAGATCACTTGGCTATGTTATTTCAAATTGCCTGGCTGTTTAAACTGCATCACAAATGATAATCAGGATAGTCAATTGCTCAATGTGTAATACTGCAGCTATAACATGTTCATTAGTGCAAATATAGATACTTTAAAAACATTCTGCAACTGAATTTATAAATGCCGTTTAATGCCTATTACTTGTTATTATCATCAGATATGTCAACTCAACTGTTGAAAAGCTGAACCAGATGGCAAAAGCACAACCATATACTAACTAGTCCCATGATATCATTCTATACTGTTACCATGTTAGTAAAGTATGCAGTATTACCTTAACCAGGGTCCCACGTCAGCTTCTGAGAACAAAGTACAAATAATGGCAAGTCCAATTAAGACTGATCTTTATTAGGTTATACAGAGGCTGAGTCCATTGACGGATGAGTAGTCAAAGCATTTTTATGCCTTTCATCAGATATGAAGGCTTAGCTCCCTTGATGAGTATTTCTTGCCCTTCTTGCGGAGTTTAAATATATGTGCTAGTGTCATGCAAGTTTTTTAAAAAGCAAATTGCATGTTTCCTGTGAAGGAGCCTACCTGACCACATAAAGCTTCCTGTTGAAACCATCAAATATGCAAAGTGAACTGGTTGATATAGGAAATCAGCACACACACAAAATGATCTGAATATTGTAAACTATACACTGAGGCATTGAGTTCTTCATGAAATATTTTGCCACTGGATAATTATTAGATATCAACCTACAAAGTATAAAGTACATTTTCAGTCTAATCAAATGAAACCCAGCAGGAGAATGAACTAGTATCGTACATTTTTAGAAGGATCTATGTAAAGAATCCTCCAACTAAAAAAGGCTATCAACAGTCTTGGCAGCAGCCACTCTGCTCAGCAAGTCCCAAGGGCTCCCTGGTGTTCTTCTGTTCCCCCTATACAGGGATCTGAAGTTGCCTACAAAAGACATTGGGCAAAGAAAGTGCATTGCCGGCCTGCCTAGATTATTATTGGCTGGGTAGCATCCAGGTGACCCAACCAGAGAGGTAAAAATCCTGCTTAATGAGATTCAGATATAAAAATTGCTACTTGATGGGTTCACAGACCAACATGCAGGGATCCACCATCCCATCTTCTGTCAATATTGCTCAAGTGTTGATGAGTAAGGGTACTGTCATGCAGAGTGTGGGAAGACTAAGTGTAACAAGAGGGGAAGAGGGGAAGGAAGCCCAAATGCTAGAGAACCATCCCTATATTTTTTCCACATCAATCACCCAGCAGAAACCTGAACCCTATATATCCCTAAAGCTAGTTCCTGAATAGGGAAAGGGGAATGAGCACTGGTCAGTCCCCACTGTACACTAAAGAGAAGAAGGTACACAAACAACGGGGAAGAAACTTATCTTGAGCAGACTCAGAGTGGTAATACCAAACGTCCTCCAATAGTACCAGAGAGGAAGATAGCAGACTGCTGTTGCTCCAAGCCTTCACAAGCGAAAATGTGAAAATCGCCGGTGACTCACTGAAGCAGACTGGGAGTCTATAAACACCCAGGTCCAGGTGTCTCAATTAGAGCCGAAGGGAGGGTGCCACAGGGTCCAAAAGTTGGAAGGATTAAGAAGGCGTCTGCAATGCCAAACACAGAGACTTTCTGCAGCCAGATGCAGAGTGACTGTCTGTAGCATGTGTCACACCAGTGACAGGTACATGTCCACAATCAGGAATAGCAGCATTTTAGATGAAGCATAGTGGATGGGATTTATAAAAAATATGCTGCATCCAAAGAGCTGTTACCTCTTGATCGTGGGCATGTGGCGACATAGCCTGTAGCACCACAAAATGCCTGCATGTGTAATATAATTTATCTGTATTTCCAGCTATGGTGAGGGCTAAGTTCTCTGCTGTTTTAATTGCACATTGTTACCCAATTCCTTACTTGCAGATTGTACACCTTTGCCTGAACCAGGAAGTGGAAGTGCGCACCATCCCTCGGAGGGGAGGAGGGGTTGAGAAGTTGTAGTTTCAAGGAAGAAGGCATAAGAAGATAGAGGTCCTGCATGCAGGGAGGTGCAGCATTTTTGAGAGCAGCACGGTGGCTCAGTGGATAGCACTGCAGCCTTGCAGCGCTGGAGTCCTGGATTCTAATCCCACATTGGACAACATCTGCAAGGACTTCAAAAAACCATAAATACTGCCTAGAAATATGGCATGCTTCAGAAAGCAATGAACACATCCAAAAGAGAAATAGAAGCAAATAGCCATAAAAATTACAAAATTTTATTTGAATATTTTAAAAAACAATAACATGTAGATTTATTCAACAAACAATAAAAAGTGGGGATGAACTATACAAATGACCGCCAAATACCACGCAGGTAAATAAATTACGTTTGGTAATTACCACCGAAAAGTAACAACAAATGACAGAAATAAATATCCAACAAACATGGATGGATGAAAGGTATATAAATGTTCACCAAAGAATGCACATATTCCCAGATGCACCCATAATGGGATGCATGGAAGAAATGACTTATTGTAGTAATATAGTGGAAAAGAGGCCCTATTTTCCTTTGTTAGTTATATAAACACAATGGTTTCAATAGGTAGGAAGCAAGGACCCAAATGATCAATGATCTAAAAGGGACCTGATATTTGCATAAATAGACTGGGGCAGCATAGAAAGGCGAACATATATTAAAGTTACCTGCGGGTAGTGGCAGCAACCCGGACGCGCGTTTCGCGAGTGGCTTCGTCTGTGGGATAGTATGTACAAGTAGGGTGAAATAAAGTTGCTTAAATAACGCTGGATGAAACGTGGGCGGCGGCAGTTGGATGGCGGCGCTTCCGCCGGCTACACCGCATGACGTCACCGCTGATCGGCGTCATGTGACACCTGGCCGCTTCCCCTCCCGACTCGTCAGGGAGGGGGGTGTACCAGGGGCCAGCTGCGACGCGTCTCCATGGCAACCCCAAAGCAGAGAGCCGGTGCAAGCGCACACTGCACACATAGAAAGTGGTGGGCTAAATGTTCGCTCATTCATGGTATGTGAAATAGGTATCGGGTTATTAAAGGAGAAAGATTAATAAGTGATTACCGTGTGCATATGTCTATACATATTTATATTAGTTAGTGGATAAAAACTTGTATATTTATTATTCCAATATAGAGGTGAAATTGTGCATAATTTGGTGAACAAGAAATGCAATATATGAAAATTATAGATATTTTATATGTCCCCAACAAAAGAAATATATTGAAGTGAATTGTGCAATATTTAAAAAGGATCAAGGTATATTATAAATAAATAGTGATATATATCAATAGTGGAAAGGATTATTAATAACAATGAAAATATAAAGGTAACAATAACCCGATTTAGATGTACCTTGAACAACAAAGGAGTGTACAAAAATTGCCTATATATAATTAACGCATTTGAACTAGATCAAATATATAGACCTAAGCACTGATAGCATATAAATCTGAATACTGAGTACAAAAACACATAATACAATAAATTGTATCAATGTAAATCAGTTAAAGACTCATCAGCTTATACAGACATCAAAAAGCGTAAATAAATTTCAATATGCATTGGAGATACGATTTTTCATGCGGTTTAACCATGTGTAATGAAAACTCCAAGATGAATGTACAGCTAGATGAAATAATGCCGCCATTCGATCAACGCCTTATGAGTTCATCCTATAGTGGAATAAAACCGTTTCGTACTAGAAAATAGATAAAAACACGAAAGTTAAAAACTCAGCAAGAAAACAAATTAAAAGCATACTAAAAAGAATATTGTACCATAAATCTACAGAAAAGGGGCGAAACTAAGAACTTCATTAAGCCCGAATGGCTGGACTGAACCCACTCTATAAATCCATTGGACCTCCAACTGTGCCAATTTTTTCCTCCAGCCCCTCCCCGGATGTCAATATACACTTTGTCAATGCCAACCGCAGATAACAGTGTGGCATCGCAGCTGTGGAACTCTTTGAAATGCCTAGGTATAGGCTTTAATGAAGACACATCCTCCACATCAGATGCGTTCATGATGTCTCGGAAATGTTCCCTTATTCTAATCTTGAGGGATCTAGATGTAAGTCCTACATATAATTTGGGGCATGTGCATGAGGCAAGATAGACCACCCCTATGGTACTGCATGTGATGTGCTGCGTGATTGTAAACGTTTTTTTACCGTCACTTGATTGAAATTCCGTTGCACGCGACATATTAGGGCAAGAAATACATTTGCCACAAGGGTAAAAACCCCATTTGGGGCCCCTAGATGTAAAGGATTTACCTGGATGGGTACCCTTGTAATAACTACGATCCAATTGGTCCTTCAGATTTGGTGAGCGACGGAAAGTGATTGATGGCTGGTATGGAAGATATTTGACAAGAGTGCGGTCGGCTGTGAGAATAGGCCAAAATTTACTCAATGCTTCCTTCATTTCAAAATAGTTTCCATTATATGTAGAGATGAATCTTACAATTGAGTCAGTTACAACCCTCTTACGTGGCTGTAGCAATTCCGAGCGTTTGGCTTCCCTGGCTTTTCTAAATCCCTTTCTGATACTTCTTTTGGAATAGCCCCGCTCTTCAAATCTAGTTGCTAATGCATTGGCTTGCTTTTGAAAAGATGCATCATCCGAGCAGATCCGCTTTGCCCTCAGAAATTGCCCTGTAGGAATACCATCTATTAAGGGCCTAGGATGTGATGACGTGGCGTGGAGGAGGGTATTTACAGCGTTTTTTTTCCGGTGGACGTCAGTTTCCAGGATTTTTCCTTTACTTCCCATGATTTGAATATCTAGAAAGTCGATGCTGGTCTGACTATGTTTGCAAGTTAATTTTATATTCAAAAGGTTATCATTTAAGATCTTAACAAAATCGAGGAGGTCCTGCTCCGGACCCTGCCACACGACCAATATGTCGTCTATGTAGGGGGTCCAGAACAGGACCCTCTCGATATGCGCCACCGGCTTTGTAAAAAAGATACCTCTCTCCCACATGCCTAAAAACAAATTTGCATATGACGATGCAAAGGCCGCACCCATGGCGGTGCCTTGTCTTTGCAGGTATATGCTTTCCTTAAAGATGAAAAAATTGTGCTCCAGAGCAAAAGTTAGTAAAATGATCAAGAAGTCAATAAACTCAGGGTCATGTTCTGTCATTGCCAGGAAGGTTCTCACCGCCTGTATACCGTCCTGATGGTGGATAGACGTGTATAATGCTTCAACGTCCATTGACATTAACCACATATCCTCCTCCCATGGTATCCCCTCAATTTTTCTCAAAACATCACTTGTGTCCTTGGCATAGGACGGGAGGTCTGATACCAAAGGCTTCAGGTGGAAGTCCAAAAATTTGGATATAGTTTCGCATAGGTTACCATTACCTGAAACTATAGGCCGTCCAGGGGGGGCCGTGGGGTTTTTGTGGATTTTGGGGATGAAATAGATGCAGGGCATTTTAGGATATAATGGAATTAGATGATTCTGGAGGTCCTTAGTAATTAACCCTTTATAAAATGCAACATCTAAAATACCCTGTAACTCCTGCTGATATTTAGAAGTGGGGTTAAATGTTAACTTGGGAGGAGGATATGTGGTTAATGTCAATGGACGTTGAAGCATTATACACGTCTATCCACCATCAGGACGGTATACAGGCGGTGAGAAACTTCCTGGCAATGACAGAACATGACCCTGAGTTTATTGACTTCTTGATCATTTTACTAACTTTTGCTCTGGAGCACAATTTTTTCATCTTTAAGGAAAGCATATACCTGCAAAGACAAGGCACCGCCATGGGTGCGGCCTTTGCATCGTCATATGCAAATTTGTTTTTAGGCATGTGGGAGAGAGGTATCTTTTTTACAAAGCCGGTGGCGCATATCGAGAGGGTCCTGTTCTGGACCCGCTACATAGACGACATATTGGTCGTGCGGCAGGGTCCGGAGCAGGACCTCCTCGATTTTGCTAAGATCTTAACCCCTTCACCCCCAAGGGTGGTTTGCACGTTAATGACTGGGCCAATTTTTACAATTCTGACCACTGTCCCTTTATGAGGTTATAACTCTGGAACGCTTCAACGGATCTTGGTGATTCTGACATTGTTTTCTCATGACATATTGTCCTTCATGATAGTGGTAAAATTTCTTAGATATAATTTGTGTTTATTTGTGAAAAAAACGAATATTTGGCGAAAATTTTGAAAATTTCGCAATTTTCCAACTTTGAATTTTTATGCCCTTAAATCACAGACATATGTCACGCAAAAATACTTAATAAGTAACATTTCCCACATGTCTACTTTACATCAGCACAATTTTGGAACCAAAATTTTTTTTGTGACGGAGTTATAAGGGTTAAAAGTTGACCAGCAATTTCTCATTTTTACAACACCATTTTTTTTTAGGGACCACATCTCATTTGAAGTCATTTTGAGGGGTCTATATGATAGAAAATACCCAAGTGTGACACCCTTCTAAAAACTGCACCCCTCAAGGTACTCAAAACCACTTTCAAGAAGTTTATTAACCCTTCAGGTGTTTCACAGGAATTTTTGGAATGTTTAAATAAAAATGAACATTTAACTTTTTTTCACAAAAAATTTACTTCAGCTCAAATTTGTTTTATTTGACCAAGGGTAACAGGAGAAAATAGACCCCAAAATTTGTTGTACAATTTGTCCTGAGTACGCTGATACCCCATATGTGGGTGTAAACCATTGTTTGGGCGCAGGGCAGAGCTCGGAAGGGAAGGAGCGCCATTTGACTTTTCAATGCAAAATTGACTGGAATTGAGATGGGACGCCATGTTGCATTTGGAGAGCCCCTGATGTGCCTAAACATTGAAACCCCCCACAAGTGACACCATTTTGGAAAGTAGACCCCTTAAGGAACTTATCTAGATGTGTGTTGAGCACTTTGACCCAACAAGTGCTTCACAGAAGTTTATAATGCAGAGCCGTAAAAATAAAAAATCATATTTTTTCACAAAAATGATCTTTTCGCCCCCCATTTTTTTATTTCTCCAAGGGTAAGAGAAGAAATTAGACCACAAAAGTTGTTGTGCAATTTGTCCTGAGTACGACGATACCCCATATGTGTGGGTAAACCACTGTGTGGGCGCATAGCAGAGCTCGGAAGAGAAGGAGCGCTATTTTACTTTTCAATGCAAAATTGACTGGAATTGAGATAGGACGCCATGTCGTGTTTCGAGAGCCCCTGATGTGCCTAAACATCGAAACCCCCCACAAGTGACACCAATTTGGAAAGTAGACCCCCTATGGAACTTATCTAGATGTGTTTTGAGAGCTTTGAACCCCCAAGTGTTTCACTACAGTTTATAACGCAGAGCCGTGAAAATAAAAATTCTTTTTTTTTCACAAAAAAGATTTTTTAGCCCCCAGTTTTGTATTTTCACAAGGGTAACAGGATAAATTGGACCCCAAAAGATATTTTCCAATTTGTCCTGAGTACGCTGATACCCCATATGTGGGGGGAACCACTGTTTGGGCGCATGACAGAGCTCGGAAGGGAAGAAGCGCCATTTGGAATGCAGACTTAAATGGATTGGTCTGCAGGCGTCACGTTGCATTTGCAGAGCCCCTGATGTACCCAAACAGTAAAAACCCCCCACAAGTGACCCCATATTGGAAACTAGACCCCCCAAGGAACTTATCTAGATGTGTTGTGAGAACTTTGAACCCCCAAGTGTTTCACTACAGTTTACAACGCAGAGCCGTGAAAATAAAAATTCTTTTTTTTTTCACAAAAATGATTTTTTAGCCCCCAGTCTTGTATTTTCACAAGGGTATCAGGATAAATTGTACCCCAAAAGATATTGTCCAATTTGTCCTGAGTACGCTGATACCCCATATGTGGGGGGGAACCACTGTTTGGGCGCATGACAGAGCTCGGAAGGGAAGGAGCGCCATTTGGAATGCAGACTTAAATGGATTGGTCTGCAGGCGTCACGTTGCATTTGCAGAGCCCCTGATGTACCCAAACAGTACAAACCCCCCACAAGTGACCCCATATTGGAAACTAGACCCCCCAAGGAACTTATCTAGATGTGTTGTGAGAACTTTGATCCCCCAAGTGTTTCACTACAGTTTACAACGCAGAGCCGTGAAAATAAAAATTCTTTTTTTTTTCACAAAAATGATTTTTTAGCCCCCAGTTTTGTATTTTCACAAGGGTATCAGGATAAATTGGACCCCAAAAGTTGTTGTCCAATTTGTCCTGAGTACGCTGATACCCCATATGTTGGGGTAAACCCCTGTTTGGGCACACGGGAGAGCTCTGAAGGGAAGGAGCACTGTTTTACTTTTTCAACGCAGAATTGGCTGGAATTCAGATCGGATGCCATGTCCCGTTTGGAGAGCCCCTGATGTGCCTAAACAGTGGAAACCCCCCAGTTATAACTGAAACCCTAATCCAAACACACCCCTTACCCTAATCCCAACAGTAACCCTAACCACTCCTCTAACCCAGACACGCCCAACCCTATTCCCAACCGTAAATGTAATCCAAACCCTAACCCTATCTTTAGCCCCAACCCTAACTGTAGCCCCAACCCTAGCCCCAACCCTAGCCCTAACCCTAGCCCTAACCCTAGCAATAACCCTAGCCCTATCACTAGCCCTAACACTAGCCATAACACTAGCCCTAACCCTAGCCCTAACCCTAGCCCTAACCCTAGCCCCAACCCTAGCCCTAACCCTAGCCCTAACCCTAACCCTAGCCCCAACCCTAGCCCTAACCCTAGCCCTAACCCTAGCCCCAACCCTAGCCCTAACCCTAGCCCTAACCCTAAACCTAACCCTTGCCCTAACCCTAACCCTAGCCCTAACTCTAGTCCTAACTCTAGCCCTAACCCTAACCCTAACGGGAAAATGGAAATAAATACATTTTTTTATTTTTTTATTTTTCCCTAACTAAGGGGGTGATGAAGGGGGGTTTGATTTACTTTTATAGCGGGTTATTTAGCGGATTTTTATGATTGGCAGCCGTCACACACTGAAAGACGCTTTTCATTGCAAAAAATATTTTTCGCGTTACCACATTTTGAGAGCTGTAATTTTTCCATATTTGAGTCCACAGAGTCATGTGAGGTCTTGTTTTTTGCGGGACGAGTTGACATTTTTACTGGTAACATTTTCGGACACGTGACATTTTTTAATCGCTTTTTATTCCGATTTATGTGAGGCAGAGTGATCAAAAACCAGCTATTCATTAATTTCTTTTGGGGGAGGCGTTTATACCATTCCGCGTTTGGTAAAATTGATAAAGCAGTTTTATTCGTCGGGTCAGTACGATTACAGCGATATCTCATTTATATCATTTTTTTTATGTTTTGGCGCTTTTATACGATAAAAACTATTTTATAGAAAAAATAATTATTTTGGCATCGCTTTATTCTCAGGACTATAACTTTTTATTTTTTTGCTGATGATGCTGTATTGTGGCTCGTTTTTTGCGGGACAAGATGACATTTTCAGCGGTACCATGGTTATTTATATCAGTCTTTTTGATCGCGTGTTATTCCACTTTTTGTTCGGCGGTATGATAATAAAGCGTTGTTTTTTGCCTCGTTTTTTTTTTTTTCTTAGGGTGTTTACTGAAGGGGTTAACTAGTGGGGCAGTTTTATAGGTTGGGTCGTTACGGACGCGGCGATACTAAATATATGTACTTTTATTGTTTTTTTTATTTTATTTAGCTAAAGAAATGTATTTATGGGAATAATATATATATTTTTTTTCTTTATTTAGGATATTTTTTTTTTTTTTTTTTACACACATGTGGGGAATTTTTTTTTTACTTTTTTACTTTGTCCCGGGGGGAACATTACAGATCATTGATCTGACAGTGTGCACAGCACTCTGTCAGATCGACGATCTGCTGTGCAGGGCTGCAGGCTTACCAGCGCCTGCTCTGAGCAGGCACTCGGTAAGCCACCTCCCTCCCTGCAGGACCCGGATGCCGCGGCCATCTTGGATCCGGGACCTGCGGCGAGGAGGGAGGTAGGAGACCCTCGGAGCAACGGGATCACATCGCGTTGCTCCAGGGGTCTCAGGGAAGCCCGCAGGGAGCCCCCTCCCTGCGCGATGCTTCCCTATACCGCCGGTACACCGCGATCATGTTTGATCGCGGTGTGCCGGGGGTTAATGTGCCGGGGGTGGTCCGTGACCGCTCCTGGCACATAGTGCCGGATGTCAGCTGCGATATGCAGCTGACACCCGGCCGCGATCGGCCGCGCTCCCCCCGTGAGCGCGGCCGATCGCGTATGATGTACTATCCCGTCGGTGGTCATACGGGCCCACCCCACCTCAACGGGATAGTACGTCTGATGTCAGAAAGGGGTTAAATGATAACCTTTTGAATATAAAATTAACTTGCAAACATAGTCAGACCAGCATCGACTTTCTAGATATTCAAATCATGGGAAGTAAAGGAAAAATCCTGGAAACTGACATCCACCGGAAAAAAACCGCTGTAAATACCCTCCTCCACGCCACGTCATCATATCCTAGGCCCTTAATATTTGGTATTCCTACCGGGCAATTTCTGAGGGCAAGGCGGATCTGCTCGGATGATGCATCTTTTCAAAAGCAAGCCAATGCATTAGCAACTAGATTTGAAGAGCGGGGCTATTCCAAAAGAAGTATCAGAAAGGGATTTAGAAAAGCCAGGGAAGCCAAACGCTCGGAATTGCTACAGCCACGTAAGAGGGTTGTAACTGACTCAATTGTAAGATTCATCTCTACATATAATGGAAAATTTTTTGAAATGAAGGAAGCATTGAGTAAATTTTGGCCTATTCTCACAGCCGACCGCACTCTTGTCAAATATCTTCCATACCAGCCATCAATCACTTTCCGTCGCTCACCAAATCTGAAGGACCAATTGGTTCGTAGTTATTACAAGGGTACCCATCAAGGTAAATCCTTTACATCTAGGGGCCCCAAATGGGGTTTTTACCCTTGTGGCAAATGTATTTCTTGCCCTAATATGTCGCGTGCAACGGAATTTCAATCAAGTGACGGTAAAAAAAGTTTACAATCACGCAGCATATCACATGCAGTATCATAGGGGTGGTCTATCCTGCCTCATGCACATGCCCCAAATTATATGTAGGACTTACATCTAGATCCCTCAAGATTAGAATAAGGGAACATTTCCGAGACATCATGAACGCATCTGATGTGGAGGATGTGTCTTCGTTAAAGCATATACCTAGGCATTTCAAAGAGTTCCACAGCTGCGACGCCACACTGTTATCTGCGGTTGGCATTGACAAAGTGTATATTGACATCCTGGGAGGGGACTGGAGGAAAAAATTGGCACAGTTGGAGGTCCAATGGATTTATAGAGTGGGTTCAGTCCAGCCATTCGGGCTTAATGAAGTTCTTAGTTTCGCCCCTTTTCTGTAGATTTATGGTACAATATTCTTTTTAGTATGCTTTTAATTTGTTTTCTTGCTGAGTTTTTAACTTTCGTGTTTTTATCTATTTTCTAGTACGAAACGGTTTTATTCCACTATAGGATGAACTCATAAGGCGTTGATCGAATGGCGGCATTATTTCATCTAGCGGTACATTCATCTTGGAGTTTTCGTTACACATGGTTAAACCGCATGAAAAAGCGTATCTCCAATGCATATTGAAATTTATTTACGCTTTTTGATGTCTGTATAAGCTGATGAGTCTTTAACTGATTTACATTGATACAATTTATTGTATTATGTGTTTTTGTACTCAGTATTCAGATTTATATGCTATCAGTGCTTAGGTCTATATATTTGATCTAGTTCAAATGCGTTAATTATATATAGACAATTTTTGTACACTCCTTTGTTGTTCAAGGTACGGTACATCTAAATCGGGTTATTGTTACCTTTATATTTTCATTGTTATTAATAATCCTTTCCACTATTTATATATATCACTATTTATTTATAATATACCTTGATCCTTTTTAAATATTGCACAATTCACTTCAATATATTTCTTTTGTTGGGGACATATAAAATATCTATAATTTTCATATATTGCATTTCTTGTTCACCAAATTATGCACAATTTCACCTCTATATTGGAATAATAAATATACAAGTTTTTATCCACGCACTAACTAATATAAATAAATATATACACATGCACACGGTAATCACTTATTAATCTTTCTCCTTTAATAACCCGATACCTATTTCACATACCATGAATGAGCGAACATTTAGCCCACCACTTTCTATGTGTGCAGTGTGCGCTTGCGCCGGCTCTCTGCTTTGGGGTTGCCGTGGAGACGCGTCGCAGCTGGCCCCTGGTACGCCCCCCTCCCTGACGCGTCGGGAGGGGAAGCGGCCAGGTGTCCCATGACGCCGATCAGCGGTGACATCATGCGGTGTAGCCGGCGGAAGCGCCGCCATCCAACTGCCGCCGCCCACGTTTCATCCAGCATTATTTAAGCAACTTTATTTCACCCTACTTGTACATACTATCCCGCAGACGAAGCCACACGCGAAACGCGCGTCCGGGTTGCTGCCACTACCCGCAGGTAACTTTAATATATGTTCGCCTTTCTATGCTGCCCCAGTCTATTTATGCAAATATCAGGTCCCTTTTAGACCATTGATCATTTGGGTCCTTGCTTCCTACCTATTGAAACTATTGTGTTTATATAACTAACAAAGGAAAATAGGGCCTCTTTTCCACTATATTACTACAATAAGTCATTTCTTGCATGCATCCCATTATGGGTGCATCTGGGAATATGTGCATTCTTTGGGGAACATTTATATACCTTTCATCCATCCATGTTTGTTGGATATTTATTTCTGTCATTTGTTGTTACTTTTCGGTGGTAATTACCAAACGTAATTTATTTACCTGCGTGGTATTTGGCGGTCATTTGTATAGTTCATCCCCACTTTTTATCGTTTGTTGAATAAATCTACATGTTATTGTTTTTTAAAATATTCAAATAAAATTTTGTAATTTTTATGGCTATTTGCTTCTATTTCTCTTTTGGATGTGTTCACTGCTTTCTGAAGCATGCCATATTTCTAGGCAGTATTTATGGTTTTTTTAAGTATTTGTAATTTTGTGCTGTACTTGTTTACAGTCCTTTACGGTTTCTGCCAGGATGGATTTGAGGGCCAGAGACAAGAACTGGCTTACATGCATTGATACTGTGTTCAGTGGGGACGCTATACAGAATATTTCTGCAGAAAATGGGCATAATTTGGAACTGAAAAATTCCATGAAATATTACTTGAGGAAAAGAACCCGAGCTTGGTGGACTAAAGCATCCCTGGAGAGCTATTTGGCAAAAGTTCTTATCCCAAGAGGTTTAAGAGTACGCATAATGCCTTCATTCCCGATTGAGGATATGACCTTTAGGACGAGGTGGGAAGAGACATGCTCCACATGCTCAAAAGCTCTGATAGAACTTCTTATAGGAAATTATAAAAAAAAGTCTGGACAAATTGGATGCTGATATAGAAAGTACGCAGAAAAAACTAAGCGAAAGCCTATCCATATCTGAAATGGATGGCTTGAGCAAAGAAATTGAAACCCAACTCAATGTGTGGGAAAAGGAAACTAAGGAAATTAAGGCCAAAAAATTTCAAAGAGATTTGCAGGACTTCAAAAATGGTACAATTTATAAATGGCAATCTAATACAGTGAATCAATCAAACACATCTCGTTCATCTTCACTCTCATCTATATCCTCAAGAGAGGGAGAGGGAGCTCAAAAACGCCTGTATAACCTCCGTAAGACAAATTACAAAAGAAAGAACGATACCTCCAGACGATATGAGAGACGCAATGAGGGCGCCTCAACATCTAAATTACAGGTGATAAATTTATCTGATTACGAGCTCACAGTGCCACAATTAGAAGTCCTGAGTTTGGGTTTGACATTTTCACCAACTTCACCCTTCAATTCTTTTCTAGCCATAAAAGATTTGCAACTTTTTGCCCGCAAGCTGGTTTTAAAGAAATTGCATGATAAACCAGCAGCTAATGATTGGACGGATGCGGATCTACAGGTCTTGGCTGTTTTGGAAGAATTGGAGGGTGAACAGCAATTGCGGAACCCAATGGCCAACACAGGTAAGTTTGTTCCTCCTACCCAAAAAAAATTTCCACCTCTTAGCCTTTACCCCGATATAGACTTATTTGTTAAATTAGTCACTAAAGAATTTGAGAAAATTGGTATATCCAATACTAACCACAACCTTTCCAGGGCTCATAGAATGGCTCTAAAAGAACTTAAAACCATCAGGGGGGTTGTGATTAAGCCCGCCGATAAAGGGGGTAATGTGGTGATATGGCCGATGCAGATGTACGAAAGGGAGGCATTTAGACAACTACGGGACGAAACCTGGTATAAAACGTTAACATTTAACCCCACTTCTAAATATCAGCAGGAGTACAGGGTATTTTAGATTAAACACCTATAGATAGCAAATTCAATTAAGCCAAGCTTAATTGAATTTGCTATCTATAGGTGTTTATTCTAATCTGTTCTCTGCGATTTTATGCAGTGTTCGTGATGGATTACAGGAGTAGAGAGGCCTCCTGGGTTGCACGAGCTCAGAATGTTTTTTCTAATGGGGCTCCACAGGTGCAGGAGACAGCACAGAAGATTGCTTTTAAAAAGGTTTTAAAAAATTTGCTCAACCGTCGAACTCGCATATGGTGGAATAGGACCTTCTTGGAGAATTATATTACCAAGGGGTTGGTACCCAGGGGTCTCCGAGTACAAATATTTCCGTCCTTTCCTGTAGAAGATGAAAGTCTTCGAGTGAGGTGGGAAGCAGCATGTAATCTGTGCTCGGTCACATTCATGCAACTCCTCATTGAGATGAATAGCAAAAGTTTGGAAAATTTGAATGTTGAAATAGACGAGATACAAAATAAATTACAACAACAGTGCTCTGTTGATGAACTCAATGAATACAAGATGGAAATGGATAAATGTTTTGTTGAGTGGGAAACCCAAATTTCTGAGACAAAGATTAAACAATTTAAAAGGGATCTAAGCGATAAGGAAAATGACAAAATGTTTCGGTGGCAGCACAACAGGAATTTGAATATTGATAAAATAACATCTGAACTTACAGCTAGTTCCACTGCTGGGACCTCCCATAGCTCCTTGTCGGATAATGAGAGATATCCACTGAGATATGGAAAAAGAAGATTTGAGCCATACCGTCGATATGATAGGAAAAAACGACCTGATAGGTCCAATTTTCTTAATAATCAGATGGACACTACCTCCAAGGTAATTAATTTATCTAACATCACACTTACCTCCGATCAACTTGCTGTACTTAATAAGGGCTTGTCTTTTTCACCATCATCTAGGTTTAATTGTTTTTCTACAGTCAAAGATCTACAACTTTTTGCTCGAAAATTAATTTATAAAAAGATGTTTTTTGACCATACTATTGATGAAATGTTTCCGTCAACAGCTGAAAAAGAAGCCCTAAGGGACTTGGAGGATTTAGCCGTGGAGTCTGAGGGGACAATGATAAGTAAATTCCCACCACGTCTATTACCTAAATCTAGGAAATTTCTGTTAATCTCTGCTCACCCTGAGGTTGATCTTTTTGTTAGATTAGTCACCAGGGAGATTCAATCAACCCCTGAAACCATCAAATGTGACAATTTAAATTATAGGGAGAGAGTTGCTTTAAAGCAATTGGAACAAATGAAGGATGTCATTGTGAAACCCTCAGATAAGGGGGGCAATATTGTCATTTGGCCTATCCACATGTACGAGAAAGAGATGTACAGACAGTTGAAGACGGAGTGTTATCGGAAATTAACATTCAACCCTCTTTCTAATTTTAGAAGTGAATTACAGACTCTACTGTCAGAGGCAGTTGACAATGGTGTATTGACAAATGAACAAATGAAAGGACTTTGGATTGATGAACCTAACATCTCAACCATTTACCTTCTTCCAAAGATCCACAAGGACTCAACGTCACCACCAGGTAGGCCTATTGTCTCGGGGATGAATAATATTTGTGATCCCCTATGTAAATGAATTGACCATCATTTGAGACCATTGGTGGATACACTGCCATCACATCTCCGAGACACTTCTGATGTGTTGAGAAGATTGGATGGGATTCAACTTGAATCTGACATGTACCTGGTGACTTGTGACGTTGAGTCCTTGTATACGTCGATCCGTCATGAAGATGGTCTGGACGCAGTCAAATTCTTCCTGGATATGAGTGGGTTGGATGTAGATCTTTGCCAGTTTATTCTTAAGGCACTACGATTTATACTTACCCATAATTTTTTTATGTTTGGTGATGCCCTCTACCTACAGCTCCAGGGGACAGCTATGGGGGCGTCCTGTGCGCCCTCGTACGCTAATCTCTTCCTGGGGCTGTGGGAGAGGGCTATCTTCCAAACTGATCCAGTGTCTTCATGTGATAAGGCCATTTTTTGGGGCCGGTACATAGATGATGTACTGATGATCTGGCATGGATCCAAAATTGAACTGGAAGGATTTCTTATTGAGTTAAATCAAAATAACATTAATGTTAGATTGACGCATAAACTAAGCCAGACCCAGATTGATTTTTTGGACATTCTTATCCAGGTGGACCATGAGGGATACCTACAGACAGATCTATTTAGGAAACCTAGTTCCACAAACACTCTTCTTCACGCATCATCCCAGCACCCTAGACATCTTATACGTAATATTCCAACTGGACAGTTCCTAAGAGCTAGAAGAATTTGCTCTAACGAATCAAACTTTGCCAAACAAGCTGTTGACCTACACCAACGGTTCTTGGATCGTGGGTATAAACATCGGTATATTCGCGAGGCTCACATACGGGCACTTAGGAGTAATAGGACAGAACTATTGAAGAGACGACATAATAGGCCAAGGATTGATTCGAAGGTAAGATGTATATTGGATTTTCACTCTAGAAGTGACGAGGTGTATGCTATTTTGGCTAAACATTGGAATGTTCTACGTTTGGACAATACTATTGCTAAGATCACTGACACAGCTCCATCCGTGACATTTAGAAGGGCAAACAATCTCCGTGACAAGTTAGTTCACAGCTATGATAAAAAAGCTAAAGACAAGTATGTTTTCAATTCTAAGGGCCCAAGTTGGGGCTGTTCCACGTGTGGTAAATGCGTTGCCTGTAAAAACATCATGACAACTAAGAACTTTGTTGACTCCTCTAATACTAAAAAGTATGTCATTACTCACTGCATTAACTGCACTACCAAGGGTGTGGTTTATTATGGGACATGCCCATGTAATCTTATTTATATTGGCATGACATCCAGAGAATTACGTCGGAGGGTTCGAGAACACATCTTGAATATTGAGGCTGCCAGTGAGGCTAAAGATGTCAATATCTTGAAAACCATCCCACGCCACTTTCATATGTTTCACGGTTGTGACTCATCGAAATTTCAAGTGAGAGGAATTGACAGGGTTTTCCCTGGCAAACGGGGTGGAAATTGGAAGAGGATTTTGGCGCAAAGGGAATCACAGTGGATTTTTAAGTTGAACACCATTGCCCCATATGGCCTAAATGATCATAATAGTTTTGTTCCATTTCTTCCCATATGAAACAGTCTTAGACCCCTGATTTTATTGACTTACCTTATTCTATAATTTGGTCTTTATTCTGCCATTTTGTGTTCTATTACCACCATTTTGAGATTAGAGGTTGTAGTTATGTATGTTTTTATTTTTGTTCTTATTATACTATATATTGTGTATATATATATATATATTTTATTATGTGTCAGTCTTTTGTCTTGTGGGTAGCTTATTATTTTTTATGTGTTCTAATTTATTTTGTTATTTTTGCAGAGGCTTATTCTTTGCCATTGTCCTTGTTCATCTTTTCCTGCTTAGGATGACTGCTATGGATGGAATTATTATTGGCCGGATACTTCATGCCATATTTATTATATCACTCACGTGTGTATACACTTGTACACTTATGCACGTCATGTGTTGTTTATTATTATACTACTTTTTTTATTTATAATTGTATTATTTCGACAACAAAATATCACACCTTTTCACCTGTTTGTTTTTGGTTTTTGTGTGTTTTTTGGATTTTATTGTCCGTATTGTTACACATATATTCATATGTCTTTATTTATTTATATTTTTCTTTAGGTATTTTTATTCCTCATGGTTTGTCTTACTTGCATGTTGTTCCATATATGGCTTATATGTTCTTTAACCTGCAGTCTTCCCGGGATTCTTGCTGCTTACCTGTCTCGTCTTTTGTATCGCTGCTACATGTTGGATGGGTTTTGATACACTTACTCATTCCAGACTCTATTCACCTACGTGAACGCATCTTATTACCATGGTTACTTGTTGTGGCAGTCGGCCCGAGACCGGAGATGATGTTATGTTGCCGGATATTCGCTGCACACGTGTCCGGACTATGACACCTTGGTTACGGCATGATACCATGGTTACTCTGCTGTGCCATTCATTCCAGGACCGGAAATGACGCCACTCGACCGGTTCTTTGTTGGTCACATGACCAGACTAGGATACCATGGTTACGGAGTTCCGTTTGCGTGTTTTAATTGAAAAGTTCCTGCATTTATTTTGGACCTTGACTATTTATATGAACGCAGTGTTGTACCCAGATCACCCGGTCATGTTATGTTATGTCCATGTTGGTATTCTGATGTATGCGACCCGGAAGTTTAACCTAGACATTCAGGAAGTGATTCTGCAAGTGGTCGCCGAAAATAGTCCACATGGGTTGATATAATGTTCTTTTCAATATGATATTTGTGTCCGCTGTTAATTTATAATATCTGATGGTTATTATATGGTGATCATTATATTTTTGTGTGTTTTGCAAAGGGAGGCAATCTGCCTTCCGGTCATTGGCCAATGACTAATATAAATAAGCCTCTTTCTCAGCTACCCACCACCCCTGGACGAAGCTTTCCTTAGCGAAACGCACGTCGGGTGTGGTCGGGTCTCTGGCTGGTGGCATTTATTAGGTAAATATGTTCCTCCTGGTATTTACTAATGGATACATGATATGCTTTCCGATATGGTGACTGATGCATTTTCTATACATTTTATAGTATTTATTATACCACTTGGGATTACATCACATTTGTGATTATTTATTAACTTATGCTATTATATGATTGATTTGCACTTTTGCACCTTTTTTGTCAGCCACGATATCGGTAGTTATACTTTGGAATTAGTTGAGTGCTACTACTATCTGCTTTAAGATCATACTGGGAGGTTCTTTGTTCTATTCTAGCCACTTGGTTTTCAGCCATACCTGCCCGCTGTGTCTGCTCTCTGTTGTGTCTCATTGTTACTTTTATATACTTGGTTTTATCTGTTCTTTAAATAAAGTTGATATTATGAATATTGGTGTTGCCTAGCACTATTTGTTGGTTAGGGTATTTTAGATGTTGCATTTTATATAGGGTTAATTACTAAGGACCTCCAGAGTCATCTAATTCCATTATATCCTAGAATGCCCTGCATCTATTTCATCCCCAAAATCCACAAAAACCCCACGGCCCCCCCTGGACGGCCTATAGTTTCAGGTAACGGTAACCTATGCGAAACTATATCCAAATTTTTGGACTTCCACCTGAAGCTTTTGGTATCAGACCTCCCGTCCTATGCCAAGGACACAAGTGATGTTTTGAGAAAAATTGAGGGGATACCATGGGAGGAGGATATGT
This sequence comes from Ranitomeya variabilis, assembly GCF_051348905.1. Classification (NCBI taxonomy): domain Eukaryota; kingdom Metazoa; phylum Chordata; class Amphibia; order Anura; family Dendrobatidae; genus Ranitomeya; species Ranitomeya variabilis. Next base: position 511,501,971 of record NC_135232.1, read on the forward strand.
GGTTAATGTCAATGGACGTTGAAGCATTATACACGTCTATCCACCATCAGGACGGTATACAGGCGGTGAGAACCTTCCTGGCAATGACAGAACATGACCCTGAGTTTATTGACTTCTTGATCATTTTACTAACTTTTGCTTTGGAGCACAATTTTTTCATCTTTAAGGAAAGCATATACCTGCAAAGACAAGGCACCGCCATGGGTGCGGCCTTTGCATCGTCATATGCAAATTTATTTTTAGGCATGTGGGAGAGAGGTATCTTTTTTACAAAGCAGGTGGCACATATCGAGAGGGTCCTGTTCTGGACCCGCTACATAGACGACATATTGGTCGTGTGGCAGGGTCCGGAGCAGGACCTCCTCGATTTTGTTAAGATCTTAAATGATAACCTTTTGAATATAAAATTAACTTGCAAACATAGTCAGACCAGCATCGACTTTCTAGATATTCAAATCATGGGAAGTAAAGGAAAAATCCTGGAAACTGACGTCCACCGGAAAAAAAACGCTGTAAATACTCTCCTCCACGCCACGTCATCACATCCTAGGCCCTTAATAGATGGTATTCCTACCGGGCAATTTCTGAGGGCAAGGCGGATCTGCTCGGATGATGCATCTTTTCAAAAGCAAGCCAATGCATTAGCAACTAGATTTGAAGAGCGGGGCTATTCCAAAAGAAGTATCAGAAGGGGATTTAGAAAAGCCAGGGAAGCCAAACGCTCGGAATTGCTACAGCCACGTAAGAGGGTTGTAACTGACTCAATTGTAAGATTCATCTCTACATATAATGGAAAATTTTTTGAAATGAAGGAAGCATTGAGTAAATTTTGGCCTATTCTCACAGCCGACCGCACTCTTGTCAAATATCTTCCATACCAGCCATCAATCACTTTCCGTCGCTCACCAAATCTGAAGGACCAATTGGTTCGTAGTTATTACAAGGGTACCCATCCAGGTAAATCCTTTACATCTAGGGGCCCCAAATGGGGTTTTTACCCTTGTGGCAAATGTATTTCTTGCCCTAATATGTCGCGTGCAATGGAATTTCAATCAAGTGACGGTAAAAAAACGTTTACAATCACGCAGCACATCACATGCAGTACCATAGGGGTGGTCTATCTTGCCTCATGCACATGCCCCAAATTATATGTAGGACTTACATCTAGATCCCTCAAGATTAGAATAAGGGAACATTTCTGAGACATCATGAACGCATCTGATGTGGAGGATGTGTCTTCGTTAAAGCCTATACCTAGGCATTTCAAAGAGTTCCACAGCTGCGACGCCACACTGTTATCTGCGGTTGGCATTGACAAAGTGTAAATTGACATCCGGGGAGGGGACTGGAGGAAAAAATTGGCACAGTTGGAGGTTCAATGGATTTATAGAGTGGGTTCAGTCCAGCCATTCGGGCTTAATGAAGTTCTTAGTTTCGCCCCTTTTCTGTAGATTTATGGTACAATATTCTTTTTAGTATGCTTTTAATTTGTTTTCTTGCTGAGTTTTTAACTTTCGTGTTTTTATCTATTTTCTAGTACGAAACGGTTTTATTCCACTATAGGATGAACTCATAAGGCGTTGATCGAATGGCGGCATTATTTCATCTAGCTGTACATTCATCTTGGAGTTTTCGTTACACATGGTTAAACACCATGAAAAATCGTATCTCCAATGCATATTGAAATTTATTTACGCTTTTTGATGTCTGTATAAGCTGATGAGTCTTTAACTGATTTACATTGATACAATTTATTGTATTATGTGTTTTTGTACTCAGTATTCAGATTTATATGCTATCAGTGCTTAGGTCTATATATTTGATCTAGTTCAAATGCGTTAATTATATATAGGCAATTTTTGTACACTCCTTTGTTGTTCAAGGTACGGTACATCTAAATCGGGTTATTGTTACCTTTATATTTTAATTGTTATTAATAATCCTTTCCACTATTTATATATATCACTATTTATTTATAATATACCTTGATCCTTTTTAAATATTGCACAATTCACTTCAATATATTTCTTTTGTTGGGGACATATAAAATATCTATAATTTTCATATATTGCATTTCTTGTTCACCAAATTATGCACAATTTCACCTCTATATTGGAATAATAAATATACAAGTTTTTATCCACGCACTAACTAATATAAATATATATAGACATATGCACACGGTAATCACTTATTAATCTTTCTCCTTTAATAACCTGATACCTATTTCACATACCATGAATGAGCTAACATTTAGCCCACCATTTTCTATGTGTGCAGTGTGCGCTTGCGCCGGCTCTCTGCTTTGGGGTTGCCGTGGAGACGTGTCGCAGCTGGCCCCTGGTACGCCCCCCTCCCTGACGCGTCGGGAGGGGAAGCGGCCAGGTGTCACATGACGCCGATCAGCGGTGACGTCATGCGGTGTAGCCGGCGGAAGCGCCGCCATCCAACTGCCGCCGCCCACGTTTCATCCAGCGTTATTTAAGCAACTTTATTTCACCCTACTTGTACATACTATCCCGCAGACGAAGCCACACGCGAAACGCGCGTCCGGGTTGCTGCCACTACCCGCAGGTAACTTTAATATATGTTCGCCTTTCTATGCTGCCCCAGTCTATTTATGCAAATATCAGGTCCCTTTTAGACCATTGATCATTTGGGTCCTTGCTTCCTACCTATTGAAACCATTGTGTTTATATAAATAACAAAGGAAAATAGGGCCTCTTTTCCACTATATTACTACAATAAGTCATTTCTTCCATGCATCCCATTATGGGTGCATCTGGGAATATGTGCATTCTTTGGTGAACATTTATATACCTTTCATCCATCCATGTTTGTTGGATATTTATTTCTGTCATTTGTTGTTACTTTTCGGTGGTAATTACCAAACGTAATTTATTTACCTGCGTGGTATTTGGCGGTCATTTGTATAGTTCATCCCCACTTTTTATCGTTTGTTGAATAAATCTACATGTTATTGTTTTTTAAAATATTCAAATAAAATTTTGTAATTTTTATGGCTATTTGCTTCTATTTCTCTTTTGTATGTGAACATCTGCAAGGAGTTTGTATGTTCTCCCCGTGTTTGCGTGGGTTTCCTCCGGGTACTCCGGTTTCCTCCCACATTCCGAAGACATACTGATAGGGAATTTAGATTGTGAGCCCCATCTGGGACAGCGATGATAATGTGTGCAAAACTGTAAAGTGCTGCGGAATATGTTAGCGCTATATAAAAATAAAGATTATTATTATAGTTTCCTTTTTCTGACCAGCACCTTCCTTACAAGTTCATGAGCATTGTATAAATATTGACGTAATCTTATCTGTTAAAAAATATATATTTTTTTATAAATAATAAAAGTATATATTCTATGTAAGAAAATTCAACAGACTTTTTTATTGCTGTGCAATTATCTGTCAGCGATACAGATTTTGTTTCCCAATGTAAGGCTTATTTTATACGGAGAATTTTTTACATAATCAAGGCTACTATACTATGTGAGTCAAAGATAACATTAATTAAACCCAAAATATACAAATCACTGTGGAGACACAAGGGTTAATGGGTGCCAGGGCTCATCCAACTGAACGCCCATAATCCTTCATTGTGAGCAGAATACTACTCAGACAACACAAGGTGAGGGTAACACACTGCTGCAATACTTTATTGGATCACCAACAGTCTGTCAGACCCCGATGGCTCGTCTCGGCAGATGTTGGTGAGTCAGGCCGGCAGACAGGCTCCAGGCATGGGGCCCCAGCCCTCGAGAAAATCTTTGGCCATGTGTCACGGGTGTGTCAGGTGTGACAGACAGTCATCCTGGATCCGGCTGTAGAAGATCTTTGCGATTAGCTCAAGCACCTTTCTTGATTTTTGCTATCTTTGCTATGGAGCTATATCCTTCTCCCTCTAGGACCCAACAGTTACCTCCACCTTCTGCTGTTAATTACACATATGTATTGTAGGTTTAAATACATTCAATTGCTGCAGCATGGTGCTGGTGTTAGCTCTTAATTGTCTCTGCCTAGTTGGATGTTCTAGCAGTCGAATAGTGCCTTCGCAGAGGTCTCTTGGAGCATAGCTGGCGTGACATCTCAGTGATCTTCTCTAGCTAAGCATTTACCTCGTTCGTCAACCCTGTCTGTTTTTAGTTGTGGTGGGGACTGACTATTGCTCACCCCATCCCCTCACTCACCAGGGCCTATTGCTAGGGTCAGGCAGGGATTAGGTTCCTGCAAGGCAATAGGTGCAGAAACTATATAGGGATGTTTAGGGGAGTCAGGGTGATTTTAGATATGCCTAAGGGTCTCCACTCCCCACTTCCTCAGTGTTTGGGCTCCCCTGTCCCTCTCCCCATTGTTGTGCTTTTACTTATCCTTCACCCAGTGTGATACCATGTGTCTAAAGCACCCACACATATAATAACAGTACCTAGGGTTGGGCAAATCATGGGCCCTGTTTGTAAACCTGGTAGGGAATCTGCTGGATGGTGGGATAGTCATGCTCGAGTGGTTGGTGGCCACTCGAGATATTGGTTGAGGGGTCTACTGGGATCAGTGGGAACACTGAGTCCCTAGTGGGGTTGATTGGCTGTAAATTTGTAGTCCAATTGGGCTGCTTGCTTTGGGGTGTCAGGTTTATGGTCGGCTACCGATTACATACCAGAGGGCAGCAGTAGCGTGGACAGCCAAACTATCAAACCAGTGGTTGCAGTGCCATAGGAGTTGGCTGCCACATTTCACATAGGAGGCCCCCTGGAGAGACAAAGTCCTAAACTTTGTGCGATATATCTCAGGGTTGATGGTAAAAAGGGCCAACAAGGTGTCTTTAATAATCCCATTGTCCAGGCAGTCCTGAGGCCCAAGCCACTGGACAGCATTTTGGGCCTGGCCAGTCAAACCAGTCGACAGGTATTTGGCCCAATTGTGGGAACCTTGTGCATCAGGATCTCAAAGCTGTGCAGATGTTCATCAATCTGTGTTGGACTTAATAAATACTGGCACATCTCAGTGGCAGTGATGATTACCTTGAAGGTGGACCATCATGGAGGTAGGGGTTGGCACTGCCGGTAGTGGAACTAGAACTCCAAAAACTGATTCCATAACACAAGCCCTATCCCACCCAGGCTCCAAGCCCCAATGTAGCTGACATCTCCTGGATTTTGGTGGCTTCGAACTGGGTTGTTGATTCCAGTCTGCCATTGGATCCTTCATTTGGCAAGCAATTCAATTACTCTGAGTCAACCTCATCAAAACTCCACAAAGTTCTGGTCACCTCAATGGACAAATTCCTGGATCAGATCCAACAAAGTGTTGGTGGCCCTGCATTTGATCCTTTGAAACTGGCACAGCTCCTGTAGTTTCCGTTTCCCATTGAAGCTGTATATCCAATCCAGTCTTCTTCCCAAGGCTGAGCTTGTGGGAATGCACATGGTGGCATCCAAAACCTGCTGTGTATGCCTCACCTACAGTGGGGAAAAATAGTATTTAGTCAGCCACCAATTGTGCAAGTTCTCCCACTTAAAAAGATGAGAGAGGCCTGTAATAGTAGATCACAACTGTTATGGAAATTTGGTTTGGATAAATCTATCCCTGCGTGTGCTGCGGCCGTTCCCAATAAGACTGAGTATTTTGAGCGCTCATCAAGAATGACACTGTACACCGTGGTGACAGAATACCATTTCACCAATACTGATGGTTTATTGTACATACATGGTTTTATTATTGCATATAGAAATGGGGTGGTTAGTTAACTACCATATTGTCAAGCTCCTCTGTTATTAGCTATCTAAATATATGAAATATTGTGATTAATGCACATATGAATGCTGATTAAGCAACTAAAGTGTAACTGTCACCTTTTCTGCAACTAGGACAAAGTTGAGATGTCTATTCATTGCTTAGCAATAGTGTTGAGCATTCCGATACCGCAAGTATCGGGTATCGGCCGATACTTGCGGTATCGGAATTCCGATACCGGGATTCCGATACTTGCCGCGTATCGGATACCGGAATCGGAAGTTCCCAGATTCAAAATGCACAAATTCAGCCAATGAGAATGATTTCAAGTGTGGGCACATCCTGTTCAGCATGGAGGGCATGAAACTACTGGCATGGCTGTGATTGGCTGCTGAAATGATGTCATGATGCAGTTTAAAAGTCGCTGGCGCCATTTTGCGATCACTCTGCTGTGAATTCAGTTAGTGACAGGACGCTGTTTGCTGACTGAGGGCCAGTTTAGAGATAGCGATTTGCTTCTTTGTGCTTTCCAAAGGCTAATTTAGCAACCGCTGTGTTCACCTACTATTCACCTTGCTTTTGCCTTGTAGCGCTGTTTTCACAGCGATCTGCAAGGTCTGTGTGTGTGTGTGTGTGTGTGTGTGTGTGAGTGCAGCCCACTCTCTAGTCTGAGTGCAGCCACATAGGCCATCCATAGCTGGTTGTATTCAGTTCAGGGAGGGTGGTTCATTGCCTCATACTGTTCTTTTTTTTTTTTTTCCAAGTAGTGTAGTCTGCTGCTAATTTTTTCAAAAAAATCCTATTAGTGTCTTTCCACCCGTCTCCAGCTAATTTGTGGAAAAACACTACATAGGATAACGTAGAGGAGGGTTTTTGGGCCTTGCAGCGCCGTTTACGGCTGTCTGCACGGTCTCCGTGTGACTGCAGCTCGCCCTGTAGTCTGTGAGCAGCCATAGCCTGGTTGTCTCCAGCTCAGGGTTCTTCACTGCGTCATACCGCAAAATCAATTTTCATTTTGTTTTAAGTAGTGCAGGCTGCTGCACATTTTTTCAAAAAATTCCTATTAGTGTCTTTCCACCCGTCTCCAGCTAATTTGTGGAAAAACACTACATAGGATAACATAGAGGAGGGTTTTTGGGCCTTGCAGCGCCGTTTACGGCTGTCTGCACGGTCTCCGTGTGACTGCAGCTCGCCCTGTAGTCTGTGAGCAGCCATAGCCTGGTTGTCTCCAGCTCAGGGTTGTTCACTGCGTCATACCGCAAAATCAATTTTCATTTTGTTTTAAGTAGTGCAGGCTGCTGCACATTTTTTCAAAAAATTCCTATTAGTGTCTTTCCACCCGTCTCCAGCTAACTTGTGGAAAAACACTACATAGGATAACGTAGAGGAGGGTTTTTGGGCCTTGCAGCGCCGTTTACGGCTGTCTGCACGGTCTCCGTGTGACTGCAGCTCTACCTGTTGTCAGTTCAGCCCCCAAAAAATAAATAAATAATAAAGTTCACCAAACACACCAGTGACACCACTTTACATTTGTGTAGGCCACATTAGCTCATATTAAAGTCTAGTCCACACTTTAGAAAATTAGTGTTTCTTATACCTGTTAGGAGGAGTTGTTCAGGAATAAGCACACAAAGCCGTTAGTACTTTTCTGCTTATCTTTATCAGTCAACCAACATGAAGAAGGCAGTGAGTAAGGCACGTGGGCGTGGGCGTGGGCGCGGAGCAGGGAGGGGACGTGGGGATTCTGTGCCTGCTGCGGGCACCGGTGACTCATCAGCACCCACTTTCACAAGGGAACAGTCATTCATGCGCAGCTTTGTCGCAGAGCGCCGTACACCGCTGCTGCGTGAAGAACAAATTGAAGCCGTTGTCGGATGGATGGCAGCTAATGCATCAACTTCAATTAGTGCCACATCCTCTCAGACACAGAGCACTGGAGAGCAGCCATCTGTCTCTTCACCACCTGCCAAATTGCCCAGGCAGACAGAGAGCCCAGGACAGGAGCCGTCTCTACTTCTGTTCTCTGAATCTCTCGGCTTGGAAACAGGGGGCCAGCCAAGCAGCATTGGAGAAATGGAAGAAGAGGCAGGGTGCAGTGATGCCCAACAGCTTTTTCTCTCTTCCTCTGAAGAGGCGGGTGGGCCAGTGGCTCCGTTCACCACATCGCAGGCCGCATCAGCTGATGATGACACTCAGGTGCCACTTACTGGTGCGTGCTCTGCTGCTGAGACTACCCAGGAGGAGCAGTTGGGGGCAGAGGGTAGTGTAGATGATGAGGTCCTTGACCCATCTTGGCGTGAGGGACAGGAAGGTGGTGGGAGCAGCTCTGAGGAAGAGATTCCCCGTACGGCCCAAAGAGGGAGAGGGAGGGGGAAGACTGCGGATCCTGCAGCCTCCGCTTTGGCACCCGTTAGGAGCATGTCTCTTCCAAAAGCCAAAAAGGGCGCTCCCAAGACTTGCAGTGCCTGGTCCTTTTTTGACACAGTTGCAGATGACATTTGCTATGTCAGATGCAAGGTGTGTCATCAAAAAGTCAAAAGAGGGAAAAATGTCAGCAACCTCAATACCTCCAACATGTGGAAACATGTGCGCACCAGGCACGTGGCGGAGTTAGAAAAACACACTGAAGAGCTAGGCCAACCAACAGCGGCAGCTACCACCTCTTCAGCTCGTGTTGCCTCTTCCTCCAGCTCACACGCAGCTGGTTCGGCTTCCTCCCAGGATCGCCGTGGAAGAACCTCTGGCCCTGTTGTCCAGAGACCCGCTGTAATTCCACCCGCAGCACCACTTTCCCAGTCATCCACACACTCCCAGCCCAGTCTACAGCCATCGGTAGTACAGGCATGGAAGAAAAGGCGGCCTTTCTCGTCAAACCACCCACGAGCACAGGCTCTGACTGCAGGCATTGCCAAACTTCTGTCACTGGAAATGCTGTCATTCAGGCTGGTGGAGACTGACAGCTTCCGTGACTTGATGTCATTGGCAGTCCCACAGTACAATGTGCCCAGCCGCTTTTACTTCAGCAGGCAAGCCGTCCCTGCCCTGCACAAGCATGTGGAGGGACACATAAAACACGCGCTACTGAACGCCGTCAGTAGCAAGGTCCACCTCACCACCGATGCGTGGACCAGTCAACATGGACAGGGGCGATACCTTTCCCTCACTGCCCATTGGGTTAATGTCGTTGAGCCGGGTACAGATCGTGCGAGTGGCGCAGGACGTGTCCTGCCCACTCCAAGGATTGCAGGAATCCATTCTGTACGCATTGACTCCTCCTCTTACACCAGTTCCTCAGAATCATCGCTGCAGGAGCCGTCACAGTCCACCTCCACATGGACCCGTGATGAACGTTTACCTGTTACGACCGACATGAGCACAGCCGTGGCCAAACGTCAACAGGCCGTCTTGAAATTAATTTATTTGGGGAATCGAAGCCACACAGCGCAGGAGCTCTGGAATGCCATCAAGCAGGAGAGCGATGTGTGGTTTGTGCCAGCGAATCTCCAGCCAGGCATGGTAGTGTGTGATAATGGCCGAAATCTGGTGGCAGCTCTGGGCCTCGGCAACCTCACTCACATCCCATGTCTGGCACATGTGCTCAATTTGGTCGTGCAGAGCTTTTTGAGGGACTATCCGGATCTTGATGCACTGCTGCACAAGGTCCGCCTAGAGTGTGCTCACTTGCGGCGTTCCAGCACGGCAAAAGCGCGCATTGCGGCTCTGCAGCGCCGACACCGCCTGCCGGAACATCGCATCATATGTGACCTACCTACCAGGTGGAATTCCACGTTACATATGTTGGAGCGGTTGTGTGAGCAGCAGCAAGCTGTAATGGAGTACCAGCTGCTTCAGGCGCAAAGAAGTCGCACTCAGCGCCGTACAGACTTCACAACCACAGAGTGGGCCACTATGAATGACGTCTGCCAGGTTTTGCGTCCCTTTGATTATTCCACGCGGATGGCGAGTGCAGATGATGCACTAGTCAGCATGACTGTCCCCCTTATCTGCCTGCTTGAAAAATCACTGCAAGCGCTAAGGGATGATGTTGTGGAAGAGGTGGAGGATGAGGATTCACCATTTCCATCATCTTCTGGACAGTCAGCGCCACGTGGTTCCTCACAAACGCGTAGGCAGGGGACAGTTTGTGAGGAGGATGAGGAGGAGTCAATGGAGGAGGAAGACATCCGTCCAGAGGAGGGAGTTACACAATTGTCCAGTACTCAGTGTGTACAGCGAGGGTGGGGTGATGACGAGCGGGCAGAGATCACGCCTCCAGCAGGGGACAGCGTTTCTTGGGCAGTTGGCAGTCTGCAGCACATGGTGGATTACATGCTGCAGTGCCTGAGAAACGACCGCCGCATCGCCCACATTCTCAACATGTCTGATTATTGGGTGTTCACCCTCCTCGATCCTCGCTACCGGGACAACGTAGAAAGCCTCATCACACCGTTGAACCGGGAGCAAAAAATGCGGGAGTACCAAGACACACTGGTGAATTCCATCATCTTCTCCATTCCAACTGAGAGAAGTGCTGCTAGTGCATTCCAAAGCAGCTCAGTGCGTCCAGGCAGTGGTTGAGGCTCTGCACAAAGAGGGAGCAGAAGCAGTGCCTCTGCCCAAGGCAAGACCAGTATGGCCCAACTGTGGCACAGTTTTCTGTGCCCGCCACAAAAGTCTACACCATCACAGACGGCTCCAGTCAGCAGGAGGCAACGGTTCCGTCAGATGGTGACAGACTACATGTCTTGCCCTCTTGCTGTACTCCCAGACGGCTCTTCCCCTTTCAAGTTTTGGGTCTCAAAGCTGGATACATGGCCATAGCTAAGCCAGTATGCATTGGAGGTGCTGTCTTGCCCTGCGGCCAGTGTATTATCGGAACGTGTCTTTAGTGCTGCAGGTGGTGTACTAACTGACCGTCGCATGCGACTATCCTCCGATAACGTTGACCGGCTTACTTTCCTGAAAATGAACAAGGCCTGGATCTCGCAGGAATTTGCCACTCCTCTTCCTGATTAAATAATTAGGTCACTGTCTCCGTTATCCAGGTCTCCTGTTGTGTTCATCTTTCTACCACCTGAACTTAAATTCCTGGGCTCCAACACCGCCAGTTGAGGCTCAGAAGTGTCGTCTGCACAGTCAAAACATACGACCCAGTGTTATTGGGTTTCAGTAACGTCAGCTGATCCCCAGCTGTGTAGCCGGCAATGTGTCCTGCGACCGCCACGCTGACACAACAACTGAAATGTAAGGGAATCTGTCCCCCCCCCCCCAAGGCGTTTGTTACTGAAAGAGCCACCTTGTGCAGCAGTAATGCTGCACAAGGAAAAGGTAGCTATTTTTGTTTAGCTCCTTGCACACGCAGAACTTAACACTTATAAAATGTGTCCACTGATACCGTAAAACCGTCCCGGAGGTGGGACTTTCCTTCGTAATATGACGCAGCACAGCCGTCATTCCTACCCCCTTGGCGCCGTGCCCCGGCTCCTCAGCGTTGTTTGATTCCGTCCCGGAGCCTGCGCTGTTATGTTATCCCGTGGCCAGGCACACTTAGCGCTGCCCGTCTTCTGGCATCATTTGGTGTCAAGATGGCTGCGCCTGTGCGGCCGTGCTGGCCGAGAGCCCGCCTCGCAGTGTCTTCTGATTTAATCCCACTGGGGGCCTGGGATCCATGGACATGCGCAGTGCATATCTGAACCTCCACCTCTCACTCATCTCCCTATGGCTTCTTCAGACTGTTCGGTGTCAGCTGGTCCCTAATAGCATGCCACGGCCGTGACACCGCACAGTCTTAAGAAGCCGTAGGGAGGGGAGTGAGAGGCGAGGATATGCACTGCGCATGGCCATGGATCCCAGGCCCGCGGTGGGATTACATTAGACGACACTGCGAGGCGGGCTCTCGGCCAGCGCGGCCGCACAGGCGCAGCCAGCCTGACACCAAATGATGTCAGAAGATGGGCAGCGCTAAGTGTGCCTGGCCAAGGGATAACATAACAGCGCAGGCTCCGGGACGGAATCAAACAATGCTGAGGAGCCGGGGCACGGCGCCGGGGGGGTAAGAATGACGGCTGTGCTGCGTCATATTACGAAGGAAAGTCCCACCTCCGGGACGGTCTCACGGTTTCAGGGGACACATTTTATAAGTGTTTAGTTCTGTGTTTGCAAGGAGCATAATAAAAAGAGCCACCTTTTCCTTTTGCATCTTTTGTGCTGCACAAGCTGGCTCTTTCAGCTACAAACGCCTTGGGGGGGTGGTTAAAGGTTCCCTTTCGACTTTCTCCAATCAGGCTTCGGCCTACATTGAGTTCCTCTGCTTTTCCACCTGTCCCTGGGCTCCAACACCGCTAGTTGCCATCCAGAAGTGCTGTCCGCACAGTCCCAACAGTCGCTCCTCTGTTATTGGGGTTCAGTAACGTCAGCTGTTCCCCAGCTGTGTGTGTGGCAATCCCTCCTACCTCCTCCTCCTCCACCTGTCCCTGGGCTCCAACACCGCTAGTTGCCGTCCAGAAGTGCTGTCCGCACAGTCCCAACAGTCGCTCCTCTGTTATTGGGGTTCAGTAACGTCAGCTGTTCCCCAGCTGTGTGTGTGGCAATCCCTCCTACCTCCTCCACCTCCTCCTCCTCCACCTGTCCCTGGGCTCCAACACCGCTAGTTGCCGTCCAGAAGTGCTGTCCGCACAGTCCCAACAGTCCCTCCTCTGTTATTGGGGTTCAGTAACGTCAGCTGTTCCCCTGCTGTGTGTGTGGCAATCCCTCCTACCTCCTCCTACCTCCTCCACCTCCTCCTCCTCATCCACCTGTCCCTGGGCTCCAACACCGCAAGTTGCCGTCCAGAAGTGCTGTCCGCACAGTCCCAACAGTCCCTCCTCTGTTATTGGGGTTCAGTGACATCAGCTGTTCCCCTGCTGTGTGTGTGGCAATCCCTCCTACCTCCTCCACCTCCTCCTCCTCCACCTGTCCCTGGGCTCCAACACCGCTAGTTGTTGCCTGGTAGTGCTATACGCACAGTCAACAGTCGCTCCTCTGTTATTGGGGTTCAGTAACGTCAGCTGTTCCCCTGCTGTGTGTGTGGCAATCCCTCCTACCTCCTCCTACCTCCTCCACCACCTCCTCCTCATCCACCTGTCCCTGGGCTCCAACACCGCTAGTTGCTGTCCAGTAGTGCTGTCCGCACTGTCCCAACAGTCCCTCCTCTTTTATTGGGGTTCAGTAACGTCAGCTGTTCCCCTGCTGTGTGTGTGGCAATCCCTCCTACCTCCTCCTACCTCCTCCACCTCCTCCTCCTCATCCACCTGTCCCTGGGCTCCAACACTGCTAGTTGCCGTCCAGAAGTGCTGTCCGCACAGTCCTAACAGTCCCTCCTCTGTTATTGGGGTTCAGTAACGTCAGCTGTTCCCCTGCTGTGTGTGTGGCAATCCCTCCTACCTCCTCCTACCTCCTCCACCTCCTCCTCCTCATCCACCTGTCCCTGGGCTCCAACACCGCTAGTTGCCATCCAGAAGTGCTGTCCGCACAGTCCCAACAGTCCCTCCTCTGTTATTGGGGTTCAGTAACGTCAGCTGTTCCCCTGCTGTGTGTGTGGCAATCCCTCCTACCTCCTCCACCTCCTCCTCCTCCACCTGTCCCTGGGCTCCAACACCGCTAGTTGCCGTCCAGAAGTGCTGTCCGCACAGTCCCAACAGTCCCTCCTCTGTTATTGGGGTTCAGTAACGTCAGCTGTTCCCCTGCTGTGTGTGTGGCAATCCCTCCTACCTCCTCCACCTCCTCCTCCTCCACCTGTCCCTGGGCTCCAACACCGCTAGTTGTTGCCTGGTAGTGCTGTACGCACAGTCAACAGTCGCTCCTCTGTTATTGGGGTTCAGTAACGTCAGCTGTTCCCCTGCTGTGTGTGTGGCAATCCCTCCTACCTCCTCCTACCTCCTCCACCTCCTCCTCCTCATCCACCTGTCCCTGGGCTCCAACACCGCTAGTTGCCGTCCAGTAGTGCTGTCCGCACTGTCCCAACAGTCCCTTCTCTGTTATTGGGGTTCAGTAACGTCAGCTGTTCCCCTGCTGTGTGTGTGGCAATCCCTCCTACCTCTTCCACCTCCTCCTCCTCCACCTGTCCCTGGGCTCCAACACCGCTAGTTGTTGCCTGGTAGTGCTGTACGCACAGTCAACAGTCGCTCCTCTGTTATTGGGGTTCAGTAACGTCAGCTGTTCCCCTGCTGTGTGTGTGGCAATCCCTCTTACCTCCTACTACCTCCTCCACCTCCTCCTCCTCATCCACCTGTCCCTGGGCTCCAACACCGCTAGTTGCCGTCCAGAAGTGCTGTCCGCACAGTCCCAACAGTCCCTCCTCTGTTATTGGGGTTCAGTAACGTCAGCTGTTCCCCTGCTGTGTGTGTGGCAATCCCTCCTACCTCCTCCACCTCCTCCTCCTCCACCTGTCCCTGGGCTCCAACACCGCTAGTTGTTGCCTGGTAGTGCTGTCCGCACAGTCCCAACAGTCGCTCCTCTGTTATTGGGGTTCAGTAACGTCAGCTGTTCCCCTGCTGTGTGTGTGGCAATCCCTCCTACCTCCTCCTACCTCCTCCACCTCCTCCTCCTCATCCACCTGTCCCTGGGCTCCAACACCGCTAGTTGCCGTCCAGAAGTGCTGTCCGCACAGTCCCAACAGTCCCTCCTCTGTTATTGGGGTTCAGTAACGTCAGCTGTTCCCCTGCTGTGTGTGTGGCAATCCCTCCTACCTCCTCCTATCTCCTCCACCTCCTCCTCCTCCTCCTGTCCCTGGGCTCCAACACCGCTAGTTGCCGTCCAGAAGTGCTGTACGAACAGAGCCAAACACCTCGCCAATGTGTTAGTGGGGTTCAGCACCGCCAGCTGTTCCCCTGCTGTGTATACGGCAACGTGTACTGCGACCGCCACGCAGGCACAACAAGTTAAATTTAAGGAAACCTGTCCCCCCCCCCCCCAGGTGTTTGTTACTGAAGGAGCCACCTTGTGCAGCAGTAATGATGCAAAGGGAAAAAGTGCCTCTTTTCGTGGTGCTCCTTGCACATGCTGAACCTAACACTTATGAAAAGTGTCCCCTCCTACCGTGATACCGTCCGGTTGGTGGAACTTTCCTTTGTGATGTGACGCAGCACAGCCGTCATTCTTACCCCCTTGGTGCCGTGCGCCGCCTCCTCAGCGTTGTTTGAATCACCCAGAGCCTGCGCTGTTAGGTTAGCCCTTGGCCATGCACACATTTTGCGCTGCCCGTCTTCTGACATCATTTGGTGTCAGGATGGCTGCGCCTGTGCGGCCGTGCTGGCCGAGAGCCCGCCTCGCAGTGTCGTCTAATGTAATCCCACTGGGGGCCTGAGATCCATGGACATGCGCAGTGCATATCTGAACCTCCACCTCTCACTCATCTCCCTACGGCTTCTTCAGACTGTGCGGTGTCAGCTGGTCCCTAATAGCATGCCACGGCCGTGACACCGCACAGTCTGAAGAAGCCGTAGGGAGATGAGTGAGAGGTGGAGGTTCAGATATGCACTGCGCATGTCCATGGATCTCAGGCCCCCAGTGGGATTACATTAGACGACACTGCGAGGCGGGCTCTCGGCCAGCGCGGCCGCACAGGCGCAGCCATCCTGACACCAAATGATGTCAGAAGACGGGCAGCGCAAAACGTGTGCATGGCCAAGGGCTAACCTAACAGCGCAGGCTCCGGGTGATTCAAACAACGCTGAGGAGGCGGCGCATGGCACCAAGGGGGTAAGAATGACGGCTGTGCTGCGTCACGTCACAAAGGAAAGTTCCACCAACCGGACGGTATCACGGTAGGAGGGGACACTTTTCATAAGTGTTAGGTTCAGCATGTGCAAGGACCATAATTAAAAGAGCTAAGTTTACATTTTCCAGCATTAGTGCTGTACACGATGGCTCTTTCAGCTACAAACGCCTGGGGGGGGGGTTAAAGTTTCCCTTTCAACTTGCTCCAGTGCAGGCTTCGGCCTACACTCTGCTCCCTCTCCTCCTCCTGCTGACCCTGGGCTCTAACACCGCCAGTTGGGGCCCAGATGTGCTAGCTGCACAGAGCCAAACACCAGCCAATGTGTCAGTGGGGTTCAGCACCGCCAGCTGTTCCCCTGCTGTGCAGCCGGCAACGTGTCCTGCAACTGCCACGCAGACACAACAGACCCAAAGCTGCCGCCAGTGCAGGCTTTGGCCTACACTCTGCTCCCTCTCCTCCTCCTGCTGACCCCGGGCTCTAACACCGCCAGTTGGGGCCCGGTACTGCTAGCTGCACAGAGAAAAACACCAGCCAATGTGTCAGTGGGGTTCAGCACCGCCAGCTGTTCCCCTGCTGTGTAGCCGGCATCGTGTCCTGCAAAAGCCACGCAGACACAAGAACTGAAATTGAAGGGAACCTGTCCCCCCTCCCCCAGGCGTTTGTATGTTTTACAGCCACCTTGTACAGCGGTAATGCTGCATGTGTGCAAGGTGGCTCATAAACGTATTCTCCTCGCACATGTGGAACTGAAAACACGTCTAAAATGTGTCCTCTGTGTGACCATTTAACCGTCCCGGAGGTGTGACTTTCCTTTGTAATGACACGCTGCAACCCCCTTGGTAGCACTGCCCGTCTTCTGGTATCATTGTTTGGCTGCCTGCGCCTCTGCGGCCGCCCTGACCCACACAACGCCCCTCGGTGTCTTATTTATTGGGACTGCGAGGGTGTGATTGATGGGCATGAGCAGTGCATCAGTTCACCTGTCCCTCATCTCCTTCCGCCTTCTTCAGACTGTGCGGCTTCATGGCCGTGGCATGCGATAAGGGATCAGCTGACGCCGCATAGTCTGAAGCGGGTGTAAGAACCCAAGCGAGAGGCGAACATATGTACTGCGCCAGGCCATGAATCCCAGCCCCGCAGTGTTTTAACAATGTTAAGACACTGGGGGGCTGGGATTCATGGTCATCGCGAACCGCACCGGCCGACATTAAATGATGCCAGAAGATGGGCAGCGCTAACAGCGCAAGGCCAGGGGATAAAACGACAGCGCAGACTCCTGTACAGCAAATAACAACGCTCAGGAGGCTGCGCCCAGCACCAAGGTGGGATTCTTGACATCTGTGCTGCGTCTCATTACGAAGGGAACTCCCGCCTCCAACACAGTTTGACTGTATAAAGGGCTAAATGTTATACGTGTTTCATTCAGCGTGTGCAAGGAGAAAAATTAAAAGAGCAACCTTTGACTTGTGCAGCACTACTGCTGCATAAGCTGTGGCTCTTCTACTTTGTAACCCCTGAGGGGGGGTTAAAGGTTACCTTTAAAATTGGTTCAATTAGGCTTCAGCCTACACTCTGCTCCCCCTGCAGAGCCCGGGCTCCAACACCGCCAGTTGGGGCCTGGTACTGCTAGCTGCACAGAGAAAAACACCAGCCAATGTGTCAGTGGGGTTCAGCACCGCCAGCTGTTCCCCTGCTGTGTAGCCGGCATCGTGTCCTGCAACAGCCACGCAGGCACAACAGACCCAAAGCTGCCGCCAGTGCAGGCTTCGGCCTACACTCTGCTCCCTCTCCTCCTCCTGCTGACCCTTTGCTCCAACACTGCTAGTTGGGGCTCTAGGAAGACAAGCTTGAATAGGTCCCCATCCTGGTTCCAGCACCGTCAGCTGGTTCCGGGCAGAGCCTTTGGCTTAGGTGCCTCCCTCTGGGTATCCGAGTTCCACCAACGTCAGGTGGTCCTTGGTAGTGCTTTCAGGCACGGGTACCTCCTGCTTAGTAACCGGGTTCCAGTAACGTCAGCTGGTCCTCGGTCGTTCCATTGGCTCTTGGACCTTCGGCTACCCATCCGGGTTCCAGTACCGTCAGCTGGTTCTCGGCAGTGTCTTTTGCTCTTGTACCTTCTGCTCCCCATCCTGGTTCCAGTACCGTCAGCTGGTTCCGGGCAGAGCCTTTGGCTTAGGTGCCTCCCTCTGGGTATCCGAGTTCCACCAACGTCAGGTGGTCCTTGGTAGTGCTTTCAAGCACGGGTACCTCCTGCTTAGTAACCAGGTTCCAGTAACGTCAGCTGGTCCTCGGTCGTTCCATTGGCTCTTGGACCTTCGGCTACCCATCCGGGTTCCAGTACCGTCAGCTGGTTCTCGGCAGTGTCTTTTGCTCTTGTACCTTCTGCTCCCCATCCTGGTTCCAGTACCGTCAGCTGGTTCCGGGCAGAGCCTTTGGCTTAGGTGCCTCCCTCTGGGTATCCGAGTTTCACCAACGTCAGGTGGTCCTTGATAGTGCTTTCAGGCACGGGTACCTCCTGCTTAGTAACCGGGTTCCAGTAACGTCAGCTGGTCCTCGGTAGTTCCATTGGCTCTTGGACCTTCGGGTAGCCATCCGAGTTCCAGTTCCATCAGCTGTTTCTCGGCATTTTCTCAGCCTTCTTGTACCTTCTGCTACATTTCCAAGTTCAAGAGACCCCTAAGATGACGACGACACCAGAGACGACAACCACCGTGATGACGACCACCCTGGAGACGATGACCCTGAAGACCACCCCGATGACGACGACCCCGGAAACGACAACCACCGTGATGACGACGACCCTGGAGACGATGACCCTGAAGACCACCCCGATGACGACGACCCCGGAGACGACGACCCTGGAGACGACGACGACCTGGAAGACCGAGAAGCAGAAGAACAAGAGGCTGCAGAACAAAGAGCAGAAGAACATTAAGCATAAGACTAAATATCAGAGCAAAAGATATTATCTAAATTATAAGCAGAAGAAGACTAAGCAGTGTATGGGGGTGAGTCCGTTTCTCCTCGTGGTGCCCCTGGATAAAGCCTGATGCTGCAGGCCAAACTGAACGCGGACAAATATAACTGTTTTGTGACAGGCAGAATGGAAGGTGTAATCTTCAAACTTTTATAGATAACAACTACGGGAATGCCTGTCACAAATAAGAATATGATGAAGAAGTAGAATATGATGAAGATAATAGTAAAATAAAAAGAATATGAACAATGTAACCAAAAAAATAATAGGTAGAAGATGAAGAAGAAGATGAATAAGGTGAAGAAGTTGATGTCAAAGAAGCTGATGATGAGGATAATGAAGAAGAAAGTGTGGGAGAAGTAAAAAAGAAGGTGAAGGGCGTGGAAGTAGTGAAACATCAATATCTGACAAAATAGAAAAAAAATTAACATAGTCAAAATCTTTCTAACGCCGAACGTCATAAAAAACAAAACAAAATCCTGCTATTCTATTAGATTGGGCTAAACCTCTGTGCCTTTAATGTCTCCGCCACGTCCCCCAATACATCCTACATTATTCTTAGTTGTTTTCCTTCATGTAGAATGAACCTACAAGTTTATAAAGGGTTTATTTTAATTCCGATATTTTCGTCCCATTGACTTGCATTGGGATCGGGTATCGGTATCGGATTAGATCCGATACTTTGACGGTATCGGCCGATACTTTCCGATACCGATACTTTCCGATATCGGAAGGTATCGCTCAACACTACTTAGCACATCTGGTGTTGTTCCGCTTTTTCATCTGGAAGGCCCCAAATAGTCTGTCTGGCTTATATCAGTTTATGTCAGTCATTTCATGCAATTGATCATAGTATATATATTAACTGTGAGTATATATGCAAGTGAGATCTGTATGAAATATATATATTTCCATCACACAACTATGAGAGTCAAAATGACAGAACAAATCCAGAAAATCACCTTGTTTGATTTGGCAAGATTTATTTAGTAAATTATGGTGGAAAATAACTATTTGGTCAACTAAAAACATGCAAGATTTCTGGCTCTCACAGACCTGTAACTTCTTCTTTAAGAGAAATAACACCTGTCCACAACCTCAAACAGTCACACTCCAAACTCCACTATGGTGAAGACTAGGGTTGAGCGAAACGGGTCGTTCATTTTCAAAAGTCACCGACTTTTGGCAAAGTCGGGTTTCATGAAACCCGATCCGACCCCTGTGCGGGGTCGGCCATGCGGTACGCGACTTTCGCGCCAAAGTCGCGTTTCAATGACGCGAAAAGCGCCATTTCTCAGCCAATGAAGGTGAACGCAGAGTGTGGGCAGCGTGATGACATAGGTCCTGGTCCCCACCATCTTAGAGAAGGGCATTGCAGTGATTGGCTTGCTGTCTGCGGCGTCACAGGGGCTATAAAGGGGCGTTCCCGCCGACCGCCATCTCACTGCTGCTGATCTGAGCTTAGGGAGAGGTTGCTGCCGCTTCGTCACAAGCAGGGAGAGCGTTAGGCAGGGTCCATTAACCACCAAACCGCTTGTGCTGTAGCGATTTCCACTGTCCAACACCACCTTCGGTGTGCAGGGACAGTGGAAGCTACATTTTTTTTTTTTTCTCTCAGCGCTGTAGCTCATTGGGCTGCCCTAGAAGGCTCCCTGATAGCTGCATTGCTGTGTGTACGCCACTGTGCAAACCAACTGCTTTTTTCAAAGCACAAATCCTCTTGTTCCTTCCTTTCTGCACAGCTATCTTTTTTGTTTGTCCACACTTTTTATTTAATTTGTGCATCAGTCCACTCCTTATTGCTGCCTGCCATACCTGGCTGAGATTACTGCAGGGAGATAGTAATTGTAGGACAGTCCCTGTTTTTTTTGTTTTTTTTTGTTGTGGGAGATTAAGATTGGCATTTCTGCTAGAGTGCCATCCCTGTGTGTGCCATCTCTCACTCAGTGGGCCATAGAAAGCCTATTTATTTTTTTGCTTGATTTGGGTTCTAAAATCTACCTTTAAAAAAATCACTACATCAATCAGTGGGAGAAAAATATTGGCCTCAGTCAGGGCTTGTGTGCCACTCCTGACTCCTGTGTGTGCCATCTCTCACTCAGTGGGCCATAGAAAGCCTATTTATTTTTTTGCTTGATTTGGGTTCCAAAATCTACCTTTAAAAAAATCACTACATCAATCAGTGGGAGAAAAATATTGGCCTCAGTCAGGGCTTGTGTGCCACTCCTGACTCCTGTGTGTGCCATCTCTCACTCAGTGGGCCATAGAAAGCTTATTTATTTTTTTGCTTGATTTGGGTTCTAAAATCTACCTGAAAAAAAATCACTACATCAATCAATGGGAGAAAAATATTGGCCTCAGTCAGGGCTTGTGTGCCACTCCTGACTCCTGTGTGTGCCATCTCTCACTCAGTGGGCCATAGAAAGCCTATTTATTTTTTGGCTTGATTTGGGTTCTAAAATCTACCTTTAAAAAAATCACTACATCAATCAGTGGGAGAAAAATATTGGCCTCAGTCAGGGCTTGTGTGCCACTCCTGACTCCTGTGTGTGCCATCTCTCACTCAGTGGGCCATAGAAAGCCTATTTATTTTTTTGCTTGATTTGGGTTCTAAAATCTACCTTTAAAAAAATCACTACATCAATCAGTGGGAGAAAAATTTTGGCCTCAGTCAGTGCTTGTGTGCCACTCCTGACTCCTGTGTGTGCCATCTCTCACTCAGTGGGCCATAGAAAGCCTTTTTTTTTTATTATTATTATTTGGTTTCTAAATTTTCCCTGAAAAAATCATTTTATCTTATTTGGTTTCTAAAGTCTCCCTGAAAAAAAATAAAGAATAAAAAAACAGTGGGAGATTAATATTGCCCTTTCTGCTTGTGTGCCAGTCTTGACTCCTGGGTGTGCCATCTCTCTCTCTCAAATTGTGGGCCATAGAAAGCCTATTTATTTTTTTGCTTGATTTGGGTTCTAAAATCTACCTTTAAAAAAATCACTACATCAATCAGTGGGAGAAAAATATTGGCCTCAGTCAGGGCTTGTGTGCCACTCCTGACTCCTGTGTGTGCCATCTCTCACTCAGTGGGCCATAGAAAGCCTATTTATTTTTTTGCTTGATTTGGGTTCTAAAATCTACCTTTAAAAAAATCACTACATCAATCAGTGGGAGAAAAATATTGGCCTCAGTCAGGGCTTGTGTGCCACTCCTGACTCCTGTGTGTGCCATCTCTCACTCAGTGGGCCATAGAAAGCCTATTTATTTTTTTGCTTGATTTGGGTTCTAAAATCTACCTTTAAAAAAATCACTACATCAATCAGTGGGAGAAAAATATTGGCCTCAGTCAGGGCTTGTGTGCCACTCCTGACTCCTGTGTGTGCCATCTCTCACTCAGTGGGCCATAGAAAGCCTATTTATTTTTTGGCTTGATTTGGGTTCTAAAATCTACCTTTAAAAAAATCACTACATCAATCAGTGGGAGAAAAATATTGGCCTCAGTCAGGGCTTGTGTGCCACTCCTGACTCCTGTGTGTGCCATCTCTCACTCAGTGGGCCATAGAAAGCCTTTTTTTTATTATTATTATTTGGTTTCTAAATTGTCCCTGAAAAAATCATTTTATCTTATTTGGTTTCTAAAGTCTCCCTGAAAAAAAAAAAACAGTGGGAGATTAATATTGCCCTTTCTGCTTGTGTGCCAGTCTTGACTCCTGGGTGTGCCATCTCTCTCTCTCAAATTGTGGGCCATAGAAAGCCTATTTATTTTTTTGCTTGATTTGGGTTCTAAAATCTACCTTTAAAAAAATCACTACATCAATCAGTGGGAGAAAAATATTGGCCTCAGTCAGGGCTTGTGTGCCACTCCTGACTCCTGTGTGTGCCATCTCTCACTCAGTGGGCCATAGAAAGCCTATTTATTTTATTGCTTGATTTGGGTTCTAAAATCTACCTTTAAAAAAATCACTACATCAATCAGTGGGAGAAAAATATTGGCCTCAGTCAGGGCTTGTGTGCCACTCCTGACTCCTGTGTGTGCCATCTCTCACTCAGTGGGCCATAGAAAGCCTATTTATTTTTTCGCTTGATTTGGGTTCTAAAATCTACCTTTAAAAAAATCACTACATCAATCAGTGGGAGAAAAATATTGGCCTCAGTCAGGGCTTGTGTGCCACTCCTGACTCCTGTGTGTGCCATCTCTCAATCAGTGGGCCATAGAAAGCCTTTTTTTATTATTATTATTTGGTTTCTAAATTTTCCCTGAAAAAATCATTTTATCTTATTTGGTTTCTAAAGTCTCCCTGAAAAAAATAAATAAATAAAAAAACAGTGGGAGATTAATATTTCCCTTTCTGCTTGTGTGCCAGTCTTGACTCCTGGGTGTGCCATCTCTCTCTCTCAAATTGTGGGCCATAGAAAGCCTATTTATTTTTTTGCTTGATTTGGGTTCTAAAATCTACCTTTAAAAAAATCACTACATCAATCAGTGGGAGAAAAATATTGGCCTCAGTCAGGGCTTGTGTGCCACTCCTGACTCCTGTGTGTGCCATCTCTCACTCAGTGGGCCATAGAAAGCCTTTTTTTATTATTATTATTATTTGGTTTCTAAATTGTCCCTGAAAAAATCATTTTATCTTATTTGGTTTCTAAAGTCTCCCTGAAAAAAAAAAAAATTAAAAAACAGTGGGAGATTAATATTGACATTTGTGCTTGAGTGACAGTCCTGCGTGTGTGGCATCTCTGTGATTTGGTGCCACAGAAAACAGAGTGTGTAACATTGTGCCTGATTTTCCTTGTGGTCTCACCAACCTGTTAAGGGATATTGAAATCATACTGAAGTTATAGCTCACCGTGTAAGTTGTTTGACAGCAACAAATAAAGTTACTTTGGTTAAGTTTTTAAAACAATGAGGAAGTCTGGTGCAAGAGGTCGTGGCCGTGGGCGTTCATTGTCAGCTGGTAATGATGGTAGTGGTAGTGGAGCATCAGGTGGTCGTGGCGATAAAAATATTCCACCTAAGTCTGGAGCTGTGGAGCCAGTTTCGTCATCTGGCTACACAAGGCCTCGAACGCTCTCTTTTCTTGGAGTAGGAAAACCGCTTTTAAAGCCGGAGCAGCAACAGCAAGTTTTGGCTTACATTGCAGACTCAGCCTCTAGCTCTTTTGCCTCCTCTTCTGAAACTGGTAAATGTAAAAGCAGCGCGTCGCTTGTGGATGTTCACGGTCAGGGACAAGTCGCTTCCTTGTCCTCTTCAGCAAAAACTACAACAAGAGAGAAGGATGCAGCAGGCGACACAACGGGTTACTCCATGGAGCTCTTTACACATACCGTCCCTGGCTTAGAAAGTGAAACACTTAACAGGCCATGCCCATTACAAGTAGATTCTGACATGGAGTGCACTGATGCACAGCCACAGCCAGAGTACTATGCTGCTCCTTTGACTCAGACCACAACATTGCCCTCTCAGGGTACTGATCCACAATCAGACCCTGATGAGACTATGTTGCCCCGCCACGAACGCTATACCACCGACCGACACAGTGACACAGACGAAGTTGCACACGAGCTCGAAGAGGAGGTAATAGATGACCCAGATGTTGACCCCGATTGGCATCCATTGGGGGAACAGGGTGCAGGCGGCAGTAGTTCAGAAGCGGAGGTGGAGGAGGGGCCGCAGCAGGCATCAACATCGCAACAGGTTCCATCTGCCGGGCCCGTATCTGGCCCAAAACGCGTGTCAAAGCCAAAACCTGTTGGAGGACAGCGTGGCCATCCGGTTAAAGCTCAGTCTGCAATCCCTGAAAAGGGATCCGATGCTAGGAAGAGTGCAGTCTGGCATTTTTTTAAACAACATCCAATTGATCAGCGCAAAGTCATCTGTCAAAAATGTTCAACTAGCTTAAGCAGAGGTCAGAATCTGAAAAGTCTCAATACTAGTTGCATGCATAGACACTTAACCACCATGCATTTTCAAGCCTGGACTAACTACCAAACGTCCCTTAAGGTTGTAGCACCCTCGGCCAATGAAGCTAGTCAGCAACGCAACATCCCTTCCGGCACTGTAAGGCCCCCATTTTCCGCACCACCGGCAGTATCTGTGCAGGTTTCTTTGCCAGCCAAAAGCAGTCAGGGTCAGGGAATCACCAGTTTTGTAGGAGGAAATATTGCATCTAGGGCACCGGCGGAAACAATACCGTCTCCAACCGTCTCTCAGTCTGCCATGTCCACCGGCACACCCGAAAGTTCCACGATCTCCAGCTATCCAGTGCAGCTCACACTACATGAGACTCTGGTTAAAAAAAGGAAGTACTTATCCTCGCATCCGCATACACAGGGTTTTAACGCCCACATAGCTAGACTAATCTCGTTAGAGATGATGCCCTACCGGTTAGTTGAAAGCAAAGCTTTCAAAGCCCTGATGGAGTATGCTGAACCACGATACGAGCTACCCAGTCGACACTTTTTTTCCAGAAAAGCCATCCCAGCCCTGCACCAGCATGTTAAACAGCGCATCGTCCATGCACTCAGGCAATCTGTGAGTACAAAGGTGCACCTGACTACAGATGCATGGACCAGTAGGCATGGCCAGGGACGTTATGTGTCCATCACGGCACACTGGGTGAATGTGGTGGATGCAGGGTCCACAGGGGACATCAATTTCGGGACAGTTGTGCCTAGCCCACGGTCTAGGAAACAGTTGGCTGTAGGCGTTCGCACCCCCTCCTCCTCCTCGTCCTCCTGCAGAAGCTACAGCTCTTCCACAGACCGCAGTCGGCCAACCACTCCATCGGCAGATGACACTGTTGCACACCAGTTGTCCCATTATGGGCCAGCTACTGGCAAGCGTCAGCAGGCTGTATTGGCTATGAAGTGTTTGGGCGACAACAGACACACCGCGGAAGTTCTGTCCGAGTTCTTGCAACAAGAAACGCAGTCGTGGCTGGGCACAGTAGATCTTGAGGCAGGCAAGGTAGTGAGTGATAACGGAAGGAATTTCATGGCTGCCATCTCCCTTTCCCAACTGAAACACATTCCTTGCCTGGCTCACACCTTAAACCTGGTGGTGCAGTGCTTATTGAAAACTTATCCTGGGTTCTCCGACCTGCTCCTCAAAGTGCGTGGACTTTGCTCACATATCCGACGTTCGCCTGTACACTCCAGCCGTATGCAGACCTATCAGCGGTCTTTGAACCTTCCCCAGCATCGCCTAATCATAGACATTGCAACAAGGTGGAACTCAACACTGCACATGCTTCAGAGACTGTGCCAACAGAGGCGGGCTGTTATGTTTTTGTGGGAGGATACACATACACGGGCAGGCAGTAGGATGGCAGACATGGAGTTGTCAGGTGTGCAGTGGTCGAAGATACAAGACATGTGTCAAGTCCTTCAGTGTTTTGAGGAATGCACACGGCTGGTTAGTGCAGACAACGCCATAATAAGGATGAGCAACCCCTAATGTGTCTGCTGATGCAAAGTTTGACGCACATAAAGGATCAGGCGTCTGCACCAGAGGAAGAGGAAAGCCTTGATGACAGTCAGCCATTGTCTGGTCAGGGCAGTGTACAGGACGAGGTAGCGGGCGAAGAGGAGGTGGAGGACGAGGAGGATGATGGGGATGAGTATATTTTGAATGCGGAAGCTTTCCCGGGGGCACTGGAAATTGGTTGCGTGGCAAGGCCGGGTTCTGGTTTTTTGAGGGACACAAGTGACGTAGATTTGCCTGAAACTGCCCCTCAACCAATCACAACCGGAGATTTGACAACTGGAACTTTGGCCCACATGGCGGATTATGCCTTACGTATCCTAAAAAGGGACACACGCATTACGAAAATGATGAACGATGACGATTACTGGTTGGCCTGCCTCCTTGATCCACGCTATAAAGGCAAATTGCAAAATATTATGCCACATGAGAACTTGGAACTAATATTAGCAACCAAACAATCAACTCTTGTTGACCGTTTGCTTCAGGCATTCCCAGCACACAGCGCACGTGATCGTTCTCACACGAGCTCCAGGGGGCAGCAGACTAGGAGTGTTAGGGGTGCACACATCAGAAGTGGCATTGGACAGAGGGGTTTTCTGACCAGGTTGTGGAGTGATTTTGCTATGACCGCAGACAGGACAGGTACTGCTGCATCAATTGAAAGTGACAGGAGACAACATTTGTCCAGTATGGTTACTAACTATTTTTCATCCCTTATCGATGTTCTCCCTCAACCGTCATTCCCACTTGATTACTGGGCATCAAAATTAGACACCTGGCCAGAATTGGCAGAATATGCATTGCAGGAGCTTGCCTGCCCGGCAGCAAGTGTCCTATCAGAAAGAGTATTCAGTGCTGCAGGTTCAATATTAACCAAAAAAAGGACTCGTCTGGCTACCCAAAATGTTGATGATCTAACATTCATTAAAATGAACCACAACTGGATTTCGAAATCTTTTGCCCCACCTTGCCCGGCCGACACCTAGCTTTCCTATGAAAAGCTCTTGCCTGTGGACTACTGTGAATTACTTTTCTAATGTCTAATTTGCTGCAGCTGATTGTCCAGCATACGACATGTTTACACCTCCCTAAATGGCCAAACTCCCCACACGGGGCCATGGTATCGCGACTTGGCGCAAGCACCCGTGAGACTGCTGTTTGTCTGAAGAGGTGGGTGTGCTCGCTTTTGGTCGACGGCATTGCTACTGGGTCCCTCATAGTACAATAAAGTGTCTCTGGCGGTGGTGGTGCGCACCCAACGTCAGACACACTGTTGTAACATGAGGGGCCCTGGGCCTGTACCGCCGGCCACAAGAGAGTTCACCCACCCCCAGGTCAAACATTGCTCTACCACTTCCCAGTTATCTCTCACACTTCCACCAATGTTTAGTCTATGCGCTGACATCCTTCCATACCTGCCACTGACAATACCATTGTGTTGACATGTATGATGGTACTTAACATAGTCAGGGGCAGTGTCCTCTATTTACCACAGTAAATACTTTGCGCTAAATTAGTCGGTCTGAAACAACGCAGAGGATCCCACCCCTGAACCTAATGATTGCACCCTTTAGTGTTTTTGTTTTGTTTTAATGCGAGACATTCACATTTATTTGTTGTTTTGGACTACTAACTGGCAGACACTCATTACAATCTGCTTCCGTTGACCAGACCACTGCTGCCCGTGTCCCCCTGGAACCAATTATAAAGTGCCTACAGCCAGCCCATTTTATTATGTTAGGCCTTGGAAGCCTGTCTGCGGTCCCTCCTTCCACTAGGCCTCCACTGACCAGACCACTGCTGCCCGTGTACCCCTGGAACCTATGCTACAGTGCCTACAGCCAGCCCATGTTATTATGTTAGGCCTTCGAAGCCTGTCTGCGGTCCCTCCTTCCACTAGGCCTCCACTGACCTGACCACTGCTGCCCGTGTACCCCTGGAACCAATTATAAAGTGCCTACAGCCAGCCCATTTTATTATGTTAGGCCTTCGAAGCCTGTCTGCGGTCCCTCCTTCCACTAGGCCTCCACTGATCTGACCACTGCTGCCCGTGTCCCCCTGGAACCAATTATAAAGTGCCTACAGCCAGCCCATTTTATTATGTTAGGCCTTCAAAGCCTGTCTGTGGTCCCTCCTTCCACTAGGCCTCCACTGACCAGACCACTGCTGCCCGTGTCCCCCTGGAACCAATTATAAAGTGCCTACAGCCAGCCCATTATGTTAGGCCATGGAAGCCTGTCTGCGGTCCCTCCTTCCACTAGGCCTCCACTGACCAGACCACTGCTGCCTGTGTACCCCTGGAAACTATGTTACAGTGCCTACAGCCAGCCCATTTTATCATGTTAGGCCTTCGAAGCCTGTCTGCGGTCCCTCCTTCCACTAGGCCTCCACTGACCTGACCACTGCTGCCCGTGTACCCCTGGAACCAATTATAAAGTGCCTACAGCCAGCCCATTTTATTATGTTAGGCCTTCAAAGCCTGTCTGCGGTCCCTCCTTCCACTAGGCCTCCACTGACCTGACCACTGCTGCCCGTGTCCCCCTGGAACCAATTATAAAGTGCCTACAGCCAGCCCATTTTATCATGTTAGGCCTTCAAAGCCTGTCTGCGGTCCCTCCTTCCACTAGGCCTCCACTGACCTGACCACTGCTGCCCGTGTACCCCTGGAACCTATGTTACAGTGCCTACAGCCAGCCCATTTTATTATGTTAGGCCTTGGAAGCCTGTCTGCGGTCCCTCCTTCCACTAGGCCTCCACTGACCTGACCACTGCTGCCCGTGTACCCCTGGAACCAATTATAAAGTGCCTACAGCCAGCCCATTTTATTATGTTAGGCCTTGGAAGCCTGTCTGCGGTCCCTCCTTCCACTAGGCCTCCACTGACCAGACCACTGCTGCCCGTGTACCCCTGGAACCAATTATAAAGTGCCTACAGCCAGCCCATTTTATTATGTTAGGCCTTCAAAGCCTGTCTGCGGTCCCTCCTTCCACTAGGCCTCCACTGACCAGACCACTGCTGCCCGTGTCCCCCTGGAACCAATTATAAAGTGCCTACAGCCAGCCCATTTTATTATGTTAGGCCTTGGAAGCCTGTCTGCGGTCCCTCCTTCCACTAGGCCTCCACTGACCTGACCACTGCTGCCTGTGTCCCCCTGGAACCAATTATAAAGTGCCTACAGCCAGCCCATTTTATTATGTTAGGCCTTGGAAGCCTGTCTGCGGTCCCTCCTTCCACTAGGCCTCCACTGACCAGACCACTGCTGCCCGTGTACCCCTGGAACCTATGTTACAGTGCCTACAGCCAGCCCATTTTATCATGTTAGGCCTTCGAAGCCTGTCTGCGGTCCCTCCTTCCACTAGGCCTCCACTGACCTGACCACTGCTGCCCGTGTACCCCTGGAACCAATTATAAAGTGCCTACAGCCAGCCCATTTTATTATGTTAGGCCTTCAAAGCCTGTCTGCGGTCCCTCCTTCCACTAGGCCTCCACTGTCCAGACCACTGCTGCCCGTGTACCCCTGGAACCTATGTTACAGTGCATAGAGCCAATTTTTTTATTTTATTCAATATTAATAAAGCCATGATGGACTACGCTGTACCACGCTATGAGCTACCCAGTTGACAATTCTTTTGCGAGAAAAGCCATCCCACCCCTCCACCAGCATGTTAAAGACCACATTGTCCTTTCATTCTGTCAATCTGTGAGTCCAAAGGTACACCTGACAACAGACACATGGAGCGGTAGGCATGGCCACGGAAGGTTACGTGTCCTTTGTGGCGCAATGGGTTAATGTATTGGATGCATGGTCCACACAGGGGACAGCCTGGTAAATCTGTCTGCAGTCCCTAATTCAAGTTGTCCTCAACTGAATAAAGCTGAGCTTCTACCTTCTGGCTCTGATTAACTGCTGTTTTTTAATAAATTGGTGGTTCCGGCCTACTAACGGTGTCTGACCCTGCCTGGTGTTGTCCTCAACTGAATAAAGCTGAGCTTCTACCTTCTGGCTTTCGGCCTATACTATCAGATATTAAACTGCATTTGGCCTACTAGTGTGGTTGGGCCCTTGAAACAGTGTCTGCTGCTCTTGGGTTTGCTACTTCACTGAACAAAGCAATGCCGCCTGTTTAGTCCTGTTACCAATTTTGAACTGCATTTAGCCTACTTTATTCTTTGGCCCTATATCTGTTTCCTCCTCATCCTGCCCATTGCCCAGCCACTGCTAGATGAGTCTGCTGGTACATTGACCTAGACCACTACATTCCCCTTGCACTCTACACAGCCAGAATCTGACCCTGCTGAAAGTAAGGTTCCCCTTCCCGCATGTTATACCACCTTACACAGGGACAAAGAGGAAGGTGCAGATGAAAGTGCAGGTTCCTTCATCAGGTGGGGGGGGGCATACTCGTTGGCGACATCACTGGCACAGGGCCCCTCAGAGTACGCAAAAGTGTCACTGCTGGTGGGAGGCGCCCCCGCCATGCAAACACACCGCCGTACTTTGAGGGGCCCTGTGCCAGTGCCAATGCGAACGAGTGGGACCCCCCTGCTTGCTCAGGATCACAGCACTTGCAACGTTGAAATACTTACCTCTCCCTGCTCCACCGCCGTGACGTAGTCCACATTCCCTGGGCCCACTAAAGCCTTGAACCAGCCCTACCCCCCACAACTTTTGCCAAATGACCCCCAATTTCCTATGCCCAACTATTATTATAAAGTTAATTAAGATTGACAAGCTTCAGAAACAAGAATGGATGTTTTTGGCATTAAAATGGGCACTGTAGGTGTTTTCCTGGCCTCCACTCACTGCCGACTATGCTTCCCCATTGACTTGCATTGGGTTTCGTGTTTCGGTCGATCCCAGACTTTTAGCGATAATCGGCCGACTGCACTCGACTCGACTCTGGACAAAGTCGGGTTTCACAAAACCCGACTCGATCTTAAAAAAATGAAAGTCGCTCAACCCTAGTGAAGACCAAAGAGCTGTCGACAGGGGTGGATTAAGGGTAGCCAGGGCCCCGGACTGTTCAGACACTGTGGGGCCCCCCCGGTCATGTGACGGGGGTCATGTGTGACGGGGGTCATGTGATACCTGAACCAGATTATTCCAGAAAAATGGCCGGGCCCTACACTACTGTAACCTATGAAATATTTGTTAAAATATACAATACAATTTAGGTATATTTTGACCAATATCACATACAAGGAACAAATACCACTGCACCATGACCAGACCACAAATTACAACCACAGTGATCGAATAATATCACATACAAAGAACAAATACCACCGCACCATGTCAAGACCACATATTACCACCACTTGGTGACCAAATAGCACATACAAGGGACAAATACCACAACACCATTTCCAGACCACATATTACCACCACATAGTAACTGAATACTACAATACTGATCAGTAATAAAAAAAAACACAATACTATCACCATAAGTGCCATTATTCACAGGAGATCTGTACTTAGTATGCAGTGTCTGTGTAGAGGTAATACAGAGATCACTGGTGACATTGTACACAGGACCTCTGTATATAGTGTATAGATAATACAGTGATCACTGGTGACATTATATACAGGAGCTCTGTATATAGTATAGTATACAGTGTATAGTGTCAGTGTATAGGTAACACTGACTCACCAGTGATGTCTCTAGGTGAAGTCCTTCATCTTTCATCCAGCACAGACCGCCATCACTTCTTCCAGCCAGGACTTGTCTCTGCAGGAAATAACACAGTTATCTCGAGCTCCGCTTGCAGAACACATTACTTAATTTTTCCCAACTTCTACATTACACCACATGAAGAAAAAGAGGCGACATAGTGTCACTCTACACAGTAACAGGACCGCCCCCCATTTAAAACAATGTCCTCAAAAAATAAAATAAATACATCACTGCAGTAATAATATCCCTTAATTAGCCCCTATGTCCAGCATTGCCCCCAGACAGTGTGTTCAACAATCTGCCCCAGTATATCCAGCATATTGCCCCAGAGTGTCCAGCATTGCCCCCAGACAATGTGTCCAGCAATCTGCCCCATTGTGTCCAGCATATTACCCCCAGTGTGTCCAGCATATTACCCCCACTGTGTCCAGCATATTACCCCCACTGTGTCCAGCATATTACCTACCCCCAGTGTGTCCAGCATATCACCCTCAGTGTGTCCAGCATATTACCCCCAGTGTGTCCAGCAAATTACCCCCAGTGTGTCCAGCAATCTACCCCAGTATGTCCAGCAATCTGCCCCAGTATGGCCAGCAATCTGCCCCAGTATGGCCAGCATTGCCCCGGTGTCTCCAGCATTGCCCCAGTGTCTCCAGCAATCATCTGCCCCAGTGTGTCCTCCAGCATTGCCCCCAGTGTGTCCAGCAATCTGCCCCAGTGTCTCCAGCATTGCTCCAGTGTCTCCAGCATTGCCCCAGTGTCTCCAGCAATCATCTGCCCCAGTGTGTCCTCCAGCATTGCCCCCAGTGTGTCCAGCAATCATCTGCCCCAGTGTGTCCTCCAGCATTGCCCCCAGTGTGTCCAGCAATCTGCCCCAGTGTCTCCAGCAATCTGCCCCAGTGTCTCCAGCAATCTGCCCCAGTGTCTCCAGCATTGCCCCAGTGTCTCCAGCATTGCCCCAGTGTCCAGCAATCTGCCCCAGTGTCTCCAGCATTGCCCCAGTGTCTCCAGCATTGCCCCAGTGTCTCCAGAAATCTGCCCCCAGTGTCTCCAGCAATCTGCCCCCAGTGTCTCCAGCAATCATCTGCCCCAGTGTGTCCTCCAGCATTGCCCCCAGTGTGTCCAGCAATCTGCTCCAGTGTCTCCAGCAGTCTGCCCTAGTGTCTCCAGCAATCTGCTCCAGTGTCTCCAGCAATCTGCCCCAGTGTCTCCAGCATTGCCCCAGTGTCTCCAGCATTGCCCCCAGTGTCCAGCAATCTGCCCCAGTGTCTCCAGCATTGCCCCAGTATCTCCAGCAATCATTTGCCCCAGTGTGTCCTCCAGCATTGCCCCCAGTGTGTCCAGCAATCTGCCCCAGTGTCTCCAGCAATCTGCCCCAGTGTCTCCAGCAATCTGCCCCAGTGTCTCCAGCATTGCCCCCAGTGTACAGCAATCTGCCCCAGTGTCTCCAGCATTGCCCCAGTGTGTCCAGCAATCATCTGCCCCAGTGTGTCCTCCAGCATTGCCCCCAGTGTGTCCAGCAATCATCTGCCCCAGTGTGTCCTCCAGCATTGCCCCCAGTGTGTCCAGCAATCTGCCCCCAGTGTCTCCAGCATTGCCCCTGTGTCTCCAGCATTGCCCCAGTGTCTCCAGCATTGCCCCAGTGTCTCCAGCAATCTGCCCCCAGTCTCCAGCAATCTGCCCCCAGTGTCTCCAGCAATCTGCCCCCAGTGTCTCTAGCAATCTGCCCCCAGTGTCTCCAGCAATCTGCCCCAGTGTCTCAAGCAATCTGCCCCAGTGTGTCCTCCAGCATTGCCCCCAGTGTGTCCTCCAGCATTGCCCCAGTGTCTCCAGCATTGCCCCAGTGTCTCCAGCATTGACCCCAGTGTCTCCAGCATTGCCCCCAGTGTCTCCAGCATCGCCCCCAGTGTCTCCAGCAATCTGCCCCAGTGTGTCCAGCATATTGCCCCGGGCCCCCGGATTGCCGTTCGCAAAAAAAAAAAAAGAGTTCTCCTCACCTGACCTGTGCGCTCCAGCGGCGAGCTCCCTCCAGCAGCGCACACTCGCCGGCGACTGACAATGACGTCAGACGCCGGCGATATGTGAGCTGCGCCTGCGGCCGACTTCAGCTGCCAGCCTCCAATTGGCTGGCGGCTGTTGTTAACTATTGACGTGCGGGTGCGCGCCCGCGCGTCAATAGGACACCGCCGCAGCGCCGGTATGGGCCCGGTGAGCAGATGAGATGGGGCCCGATGCGGGCCCCCTCTCTCTGCCCACCGGGCCCATAAATGATACGCCAGTCAGGGCATGGGCAGTAATGCCCTGATGGCGGCGGGCAATCTGTGCGGTAGCCCAGGGCCCCCCCACACCACTGGGCCCTGGGCTACCGCCCAGATTGACCCTCTTATAATCTGACCCTGGCTGTCGAAGGACACCAGAAACAAAATTGTAGCCCTGCACCAGCCTGGGAAGACTGAATCTGCAATAGGCGAGCAGCTTGCTGTGATGAAATCATTATTATTATTGTGGGAGCAATAGGAAGAAAATGGAAGACATGCAAGATCTCACCCTGTGGGGTCAAAATGATCACAAGAACGGTGAGCAAAAATCCCAGAACCACACAGGGGACCTAGTAAATGACCTGCATAGAGTTGGGACCAACATAACAAAGGCTACCATCAGTAACACACTACACCGCCAGGGACTCAGATCCTGCAGGGCCAGTCATGTCCCCTTGCTTAATCCAGTACATACACATAAAGTGTGATCTATAAGTAAATTGATCTCCACTCCGGTACTGATTTAAAACAACTAATTTTATTAAAGCACAATTTAAAACAAGTATATTAAAATTACTACATGTCAACAACGGTATAAATCCATTTGAGGGACTCTCAGCCTGAGGATAATGCTATCAATAGATATAGGCTGTATGCTAAATCAATATATTCATAATGGAGTCACACTACAGGAAGTGAGGATAAAGCTGACTCCCCAACCAGGGAAAGCATGCATGCAAAATAACAGTCATGAAACCACACTTCCTGAATGGTATACAACCAATGCAATATCTGATGTAAAGGGTATATTACCTTACGTTATGAGCCTAGAGCACAGTCCTCGGCATCCCTCTGCCCCGACGCGCGTTTCGCTGTCGCTTCTTCTGGAGGCGTCTCCAGAAGAAGCGACAGCGAAACGCGCGTCGGGGCAGAGGGACGCCGAGGACTGTGCTCTAGGCTCATAACGTAAGGTAATATACCCTTTACATCAGATATTGCATTGGTTGTATACCATTCAGGAAGTGTGGTTTCATGACTGTTATTTTGCATGCATGCTTTCCCTGGTTGGGGAGTCAGCTTTATCCTCACTTCCTGTAGTGTGACTCCATTATGAATATATTGATTTAGCATACAGCCTATATCTATTGATAGCATTATCCTCAGGCTGAGAGTCCCTCAAATGGATTTATACCGTTGTTGACATGTAGTAATTTTAATATACTTGTTTTAAATTGTGCTTTAATAAAATTAGTTGTTTTAAATCAGTACCGGAGTGGAGATCAATTTACTTATAGATCACACTTTATGTGTAGGTTCCAGTTTGGTGGTACATGCACCCTCTATGTGGAGGGGATTGCAATTAAATAATATTGAGCAACTTCGCGTGAACACACTTAATCCAGTACATGTCTGGGCCCGACTGAATATTGCTAGAGAGCATTTGGATTATCCAGAAGAGTATCGGGAGAATGTCATATTGTCTGATGAAACCAAAGTAGAACTGTTTGGTAGAAACAAAACTCATCGTCTTTGGAGGAGACAGAATTCTGAGTTGCATCCAAAGAAAATTATACCTACTGTGAAGCATGAGGGTGGCAACATCATGCTTTGGAGCTGTTTCTCTGCAAAGAGACCAGGATGACTGATCCGTATACATGAAAGAATGAATGGGGCCATATATTGTGAGATTTTGATTGATTGGAGCGAAACGTGCATGGGTCTTTCAGCATGATAATGATCCCAAGAACACCACCAGGGCAACAAAGGAGTGGCTTCATGAGAAGCATATGAAGGTCCTGGAGCGGCCTAGCCAGTCTCTAGATCTCAACCCCATAGAAAACCTTTGTACGGAGTTGAAAGTCCATGTTGCCCAGCGACAGGCCCAAAACATCACTGCTTTAGAGGAGATCTGCATGGAGGAATGGGCCAACATACCACCAACAATGTGTGCCAACCTTATGAAGACTTACAGAAAATGTTTGACCTCTGTCATTGGCTGCACTCACTTTTACTGTACTAAAGCAAGGAAATGTGCAATACATGAAATGTGAATAGCATAATGGCTTGTGAAATCTATGAAAAAACACATGAGATGCTTAGCACAAGATTTGGCCAAAAATTGTGAGCCCATCCACCAAACGTCAAGGTAATCTCAGATCGGATGGGTACCTGACCTCTCTGCCTAGTGTGAACACTTACCTATGGCTAATGGTAAAGCCTGCATTTCTAGGAAGGTCGGAACCATCTGTGTTTGGATGTAATTAAAATCACAGCATGGTGAAGGGCAGGGCGTTCAAGTCAGAAAAAAATAGTACATAGTAAATATAGGAAAACTGACTGAACAGCAATCTAGTCTGAACTGGTGCATAACCAAAAAAAGACATATAGTAAATAGATCAATGGCTGCACTCACTTTTACTGTACTAAAGCAAGGAAATGTGCGATACATGAAATGTGAATAGCATAATGGCTTGTGAAATCTATGAAAAAACACATGAGATGCTTAGCACAAGATTTGGCCAAAAATTGTGAGCCCATCCACCAAACGTCAAGGTAATCTCAGATCGGATGGGTACCTGACCTCTCTGCCTAGTGTGAACACTTACCTATGGCTAATAACATGGTAAAGCCTGCATTTATAGGAAGGTTGGAACCAACTGTGTTTGGATGTAATTAAAATCACAGCATGGTGAAGGGCGGGGCGTTCAAGTCAGAAAAAATAGTACATAGCAAATATAGGAAAACTGACTGAACAGCAATCTAGTCTGAACTGGTGCATAACCAAAAAAAGACATATAGTAAATAGATCAATGGCTGCACTCACTTTTACTGTACTAAAGCAAGGAAATGTGCGATACATGAAATGTGAATAGCATAATGGCTTGTGAAACCTATGAAAAAACACATGAGATGCTCAGGTACCCATCCGATCTGAGATTACCTTGACGTTTGATGGATGGGCTCACAATTTTTGGCCAAATCTTGTGCTAAGCATCTCATGTGTTTTTTCATAGATTTCACAAGCCATTATGCTATTCACATTTCATGTATTGTATTGGTGAATCTGCATTTCACCAGCTAGAGCCGTGGTTCCTTGGGCTGATGTCCTGTAGTGTCTGTCTGGAAACAGAGGCAGACCTCTTTTATATTTCACAGCTCGCATTCAGGGCATTCTCGAACAGGATTGGGGGAAGGTGTGGGGAAGTTATACCTCATTGTTTGATTGTTTAATTAGCCTGCATATTTGTCCTTCAAAGTGTGCAGACTAGTATAAAGCAAGGGGCTGATGCAATATGTAATCAGCAGGCATTCCACAAATTAACATACAACAAAGGTCAACAGACAGACTCACATGAAACAATGGCTCATGTCTCTTGACATACTAAATAAAGGAACAATACATCTGGCATAAATAGTTATGAGCAAGCATGCTCGGTGCTCACCCGAGCATCACGCTGCTCGCAATGTTCAGCAAGCGGCGAGCATTTCCGGGGTTGGTCGGCGGGAGTTTGGGTCACCGCCCTGCATGTTTGGCGCTCTTTAGAATGCCAATCAACATGCAGGGATTGTCTGCCACGCAATGCCGCAGCCATGTTGGTTGTGGCATTATAGTGATTGGCTGGCCACACAGCGTCATCAGGTCTATATAAGACCTGGCACCGCCCTGCTAGTCACACAGCTCGGGAATCAGCCAGTGTAGGGACAGTTGCTGCAGCGATAGGGAGAGAATTATAATTGTATTAGCTAGTGTGGGCATACCATTATTGAAAATTGGCTAAACCAACAGCCTTCTAAGGACTAATTATGGGGTATATAGATATCAGTGCTAGATAGGCAAGTAGTGTATGTGGCTATATACACTGCTCAAAAAAATAAAGGGAACACTAAAATCTCACATCCTAGATATCACTGAATGAAATATTCCAGTTGTAAATCTTTATTCATTACACTAGATGGTAGCCTGATTCTAACACATCGGGTATTCTAGAATATGTATGTAGTTTATTTATGAAGATTTTAGAATAATACATTGAATACACAGGATTCGGACTGCGCCTGTCGCTGATTGTTCGCGGCCGGCCACGTAGTATATAGCACAGCCATGTAGTATATAACAGCCCACGTAGTACATAGCACAGCCACGTAGTATATAGCACAGCCCACGGAGAATATAGCACAGCCCACGGAGTATATACCACAGCCACGTAGTATATAGCACAGTCCACGGAGTGTATAACAGCCCACATAGCATGTAACACAGTCACGTAGTTCATAACAGCCCATGTAGCATATAACACAGCTCACATAGTATATAACAGCCCACGCATGCAGTATATAACACAGCCCACATAGTGTATAACACAGCCCACGTAGTGTATAATACAGCCCACGTAGTGTATAACACAGGCCACGTAGTGTATAACACAGGCCACGTAGTGTATAACACAGGCCACGTAGTATATAACAGCCCATGTAGTGTATAACACAGCCCACGTAGTGTATAGCACAGCCCATGTTGTATATAACACAGCAACGTAGTATATTGCACAGCCAAGTAGTGTACTGCACAGCCACGTAGTATATTGCACAGCCCATGTAGTATATTGCACAAGCCACATAGTATATTGCACAGGCCACGTAGTATATTGCACAAGCCAGATAGTATATTGCACAGGCCACGTAGTATATTGCACAGCCCACGTAGTATATTGCACAGCCCACATAGTATATTGCACAGGCCACGCAGTATATTGCACAGCCCACATAGTATATTGCACAGCCCACATAGTATATTGCACAGCCCACATAGTATATTGCACAGCCCACGTAGTATATTGCACAACCCACGTAGTATATTGCACAGCCCACATAGTATATAGCAATGTGGGCATCATATCCCTGTTAAAAAAAAGAATTAAAATAAAAACTGTTATATACCCACCTTCTGTTGGCCCATGGATCCAGGCGAAGCGTTTACCGATGCTCCTCGTGCACTCCGGTCCCAAGAGTGCATTGCGGTCTCACGAGATGATGACGTAGCGGTCCCGCAAGACCGCTACGTCAGCATCAATAGTAAAAAGTTGGTCACACAGGGTTAATAGCAGCGTAAACGAAGTGTGTTACACCGTGGCATAACGCGGTCCGTTAACGCTGCCATTAACCCTGTGTGAGCGCTGACTGGAGGGGAGTATGGAGCGGGCACTGACTGCAGGGAGTAAGGAGCGGATATTTTGCCGCCGAACTGTGCCTGTCGCTGATTGGTCATGGCTGTTTTGCCACGACCAATCAGCAACTTGGGATTTCCGTTACAGACAGACAGACAGAAGGACAGACAGAAAGACGGAAGTGACCCTTAGACAATTATATAGTAGATAGTGGAATGTATTGAGAACAATAAAACCTAAAAATGATCAACGTAAATCACAACTCATATCCCACGGAGGTCTGCAGTTAGAATGATGCTCAAAATCAAAGTGGAAAATGAAGTTACAGGCTGATCAAACTTAAGTGGAAATGCCCCAAGAAAAGAAAATGATGCTCAGTAGTGTGTGTGGCCTCCACGTGCCTGTATGATCTCCCTACAATGCCTGGGCATGTGTTATGATCCTTAGTGGCTGAGGATCACAGAAAGAACTAGCTAAGTTACTGAACATAGAACGAGCTCTAGGCAGGTGGTAACTGGACTGACCGCAAAACCTGATCCTAACAAACACACTAAAGGTAGCCGGTAAACGTGCCTAAATTCCTGGATGTCTCGACGCAGCCTGAGAAACTTGCTACCCCTATAGAGAAAGTAAGACCTCACTTGCCGCAGAGAAATGACCCCAAAGATATAGGAAGCCCCCAACAGATAATAACGGTGAGGTAAGGGGAAAATACAAAATGTAGAAATGAAAACAGATTCAGCAAATGAGGCCCACTAATACTAGATAGCAGAAGACAGGCAGGGAACTGTGCGGTCAGTAAAAAACCCTATACAAAATATCCACGCTGAGAAAACAAGAACCCCCACACCAACTAACGGTGTGAGGGGAGAAACTCAGCCCCATAGAGCTACCAGCAAGCAAGGAAATCACATATTAGCAAGCTGGGCAAGAACAAATAAATAACCAAGAAACATATTGAACACTGATGAGCAAAAAATAACCAAACAGAAACTTAGCTTCTCTTGGCGAGACTGATAACGAAGGGATTCAGGAGAGATCAAAATAGCACTGAATACATCGACAGCAGGCAACCACTGAAAGTCCAGGTGAGCTAAATAGGAAACCAGCTAACAGATAACGAGACAGCTGAACCAGCCTCAGACCTGCAGAATGACACAAAGAGCCACCAGAGGGAGCCCAAAGACAGCACTCACACAGTACCACTTGTGACCACAAGAGGGAGCCCAAAAACAGAGTTCACAACAGTACCCCCTCCTTGAGGAGGGGTCACCGAACCCTCATCAAAACCCCTAGGGCGATCAGGATGAGCCACATGGAAGGCACGAACCAAATCGGCCGCATGAACATCAGAGGCGACAACCCAGGAATTATCCTCCTGACGATAGCCCTTCCACTTAACCAAATACTGAAGCCTCCGTCTAGAAACACGAGAATCCAAGATCTTCTCCACCACATACTCCAATTCGCCCTCAACCAGCACCGGGGCAGGGGGCTCAACAGAAGGAACCACAGGCACCACATACCTCCGCAACAAAGACCTATGGAACACGTTATGAATGGCAAACAACGCTGGGAGGTCCAAACGAAATGACACCGGGTTAAGGATTTCCAATATCTTATAAGGACCGATGAAGCAAGGCTTGAATTTAGGAGAGGAGACCTTCATAGGAACATACCGAGAAGACAGCCATACCAAATCCCCAACACGAAGTCGGGGACCCACACCGCGACGGCGGTTGGCAAAGCGCTGAGCCTTCTCCTGTGACAACTTCAAATTGTCCACCACATGGTTCCAAATCTGCTGCAACCTATCCACCACAGAATCCACCCCAGGACAGTCAGAAGGCTCGACCTGACCCGAGGAGAAACGAGGATGAAAACCAGAATTGCAGAAAAAAGGCGAATCCAAAGTAGCAGAACTAGCCCGATTATTAAGGGCAAACTCAGCCAATGGCAAAAAAGTCACCCAATCATCCTGATCAGCAGAAACAAAACATTTTAAATAAGTTTCCAAGGTCTGATTAGTTCGCTCGGTTTGGACATTCGTCTGAGGATGGAAGGCCGACGAAAAAGACAAATCAATGCCCATCTTAGCACAAAAAATCCGCCAAAATCTGGACACAAACTGGGATCCTCTGTCAGACACAATATTTTCAGGGATGCCATGCAAGCGAACCACATTCTGAAAAAATAGAGGAACCAAATCGGAGGAGGAAGGCAACTTAGGCAAGGGCACCAAATGGACCATTTTGGAAAAACGATCACACACCACCCAGATGACAGACATTCTCTGAGAGACTGGAAGATCCAAAATAAAATCCATGGAAATGTGCGTCCAAGGCCTCTTCAGGACAGGCAAAGGCAAAAGCAAACCGCTGGCACGAGAACAGCAAGGCTTAGCCCGAGCACAAATCCCACAGGACTGCACAAAGGAACGCACATCCCGCGACAAGGAAGGCCACCAGAAGGACCTAGCCACCAAATCTCTGGTACCAAAAATCCCAGGATGGCCTGCCAACACCGAAGAATGAACCTCGGAAATAACTCTGCTGGTCCATCTATCTGGGACAAACAGTCTCTCTGGTGGGCAACGGTCAGGTCTATCCGCCTGAAATTTCTGCAGCACTCGTCGCAAATCTGGGGAAATGGCAGACAAAATCACTCCCTCTCTGAGGATACCAGCCGGCTCTGAAACTCCCGGAGAGTCAGGCACAAAACTCCTAGAAAGAGCATCAGCCTTCACGTTCTTCGAACCAGGCAGGTACGAGACCACGAAATCGAAATGGGAGAAAAACAACGACCAACGAGCCTGTGTAGGATTCAGCCGCTTGGCAGACTCGAGATAAATCAGATTTTTGTGATCAGTCAAGACCACCACACGATGTTTAGCTCCCTCGAGCCAATGTCGCCACTCCTCAAATGCCCACTTCATAGCCAACAACTCCCGATTACCAACATCATAATTCCGCTCGGCAGGCGAAAACTTTCTTGAAAAGAAGGCACAAGGTTTCATCACAGAGCAATCAGAGCTTCTCTGCGACAAAACAGCCCCTGCTCCAATCTCAGAAGCATCAACCTCGACCTGAAAAGGAAGAGAGACATCAGGCTGACACAAAACTGGAGCCGAAGAAAACCGGCGCTTCAGCTCCCGAAAGGCTTCCACAGCCGCAGGAGACCAATTAGTCACATCAGAACCCTTCTTGGTCAAATCCGTCAAGGGTTTAACCACGCCAGAAAAATTAGCAATGAAGCGACGGTAAAAATTAGCAAAACCCAAGAACTTCTGAAGACTCTTAACAGATGTAGGCTGAGTCCAGTCATGAATAGCCTGGTCCTTGACTGGGTCCATCTCAATAGTAGAAGGAGAAAAAATAAAACCCAAAAAGGAAACCTTCTGTACTCCGAAGAGACATTTTGAGCCCTTCACAAATAAGGCATTAGCACGCAGGACCTGAAATACCATCCTGACCTGCTTCACATGGGACTCCCAGTCCTCAGAAAAGACCAAAATGTCATCCAGATACACAATCATAAATTTATCCAGATATTCTCGGAAGATGTCATGCATGAAGGACTGGAACACAGAAGGAGCATTAGAGAGTCCAAAAGGCATCACCAAGTACTCAAAATGGCCTTCGGGCGTATTAAATGCTGTTTTCCATTCATCCCCCTGCTTAATACGCACAAGGTTATACGCACCACGAAGATCTATCTTGGTGAACCAACTGGACCCCTTAATCCGAGCAAACAGATCAGATAATAATGGCAAAGGATACTGAAATTTGACCGTGATTTTATTTAGAAGACGATAATCTATGCAAGGTCTCAGAGAACCATCCTTCTTGGCCACAAAAAAGAATCCTGCACCAAGAGGGGAGGAGGACGGGCGAATATGTCCCTTCTCTAAAGACTCCTTTATATAACGCCGCATCGCGGCATGTTCTGGTACAGACAAATTAAAAAGTCGTCCCTTAGGGAACTTACTACCAGGAATCAAATTTATAGCACAATTACAATCCCTGTGAGGAGGCAGGGCACCGGATCTGGGCTCATCAAATACATCCTGGTAGTCCGACAAAAACTCAGGGACCTCAGAAGGAGTGGAAGAAGCAATTGACACCAAAGGAGCATCGCCATGAATCCCCTGGCAACCCCAACTTGAAACAGACATAGCTTTCCAATCCAAAACTGGATTATGAGCCTGCAGCCATGGCAGACCCAAAACGACAACATCATGCAAATTATGCAGCACAAGAAAGCGAACCACCTCCTGATGTACAGGAGTCATGCACATGGTCACTTGAGTCCAATACTGAGGCTTATTCTCAGCCAATGGTGTAGCATCAATTCCCATCAGTGGAATAGGGAATTCCAAAGGCTCCAGGACCAAACCACAGCGCCTGGCAAACGACAAATCCATCAGGTTCAGGGCAGCACCTGAATCCACAAAAGCCATAACCGAATAGGAAGACAAAGAACAAATTAAAGTAACAGACAAAATTAATTTAGGCTGTATAGTACCAACGGTGACAGATTTAGCAATTTTTTTTACGCGCTTAGAGCATGCTGAGATAACATGAGTTGAATCACCACAGTAAAAGCACAACCCATTTTGACTATGATCTTGCCACTCAATTCTGGTCAGAATTCGGTCACATTGCATAGACTCAGGTCTCTGTTCAGAAAACACCGCCAGATGGTGCGCAGATTTGCGCTCCCGCAAACGCCGATCAATCTGAATGGCCAAAGCCATTGAGTCATTCAGACTT
This sequence comes from Ranitomeya variabilis, assembly GCF_051348905.1. Classification (NCBI taxonomy): domain Eukaryota; kingdom Metazoa; phylum Chordata; class Amphibia; order Anura; family Dendrobatidae; genus Ranitomeya; species Ranitomeya variabilis. Next base: position 511,545,797 of record NC_135232.1, read on the forward strand.
GCAGGCGTGGGGAACCCCACCATAACATTCTTAATGGCTTCAGAAAGACCTTCTCTGAAATTTGCAGCCAGGGCACACTCATTCCATTGAGTAAGCACCGACCATTTCCGAAATTTTTGACAATACACCTCAGCTTCATCCTGGCCCTGAGAGAGAGCCAGCAAGGCCTTTTCTGCCTGGTTCTCAAGATTAGGTTCCTCATAAAGCAATCCAAGCGCCAGAAAAAACACATCCACATTCAGCAATGCAGGATCTCCTAGCGCCAGGGAGAAAGCCCAATCTTGAGGGTCGCCACGTAACAGAGAGATAACAATTCTAACTTGCTGAGCGGAATCACCAGAGGAACGAGGTCTCAAAGAAAGAAATAATTTACAATTATTCTTAAAATTCCGAAACCTAGATCTATCTCCAGAAAACAACTCAGGAATAGGTACTTTTGGCTCAGACATAGGACTGTGAACAACAAAATCCTGAATGCTTTGCACCCTTGCAGCAAGATGATCCACACTAGAAGTCAGACTCTGAATATCCATGTCTGCAGCTGAACTCAAAGCCACCCAGAGATTAAGGGGATGAGAGAAGCTGGACAGACTGCAGCAAAGGGAGAGGAAAAAATAAAAAATTGTACTCAGGACTTCTCTTATCCCACTTCTGCGATGCATTAAACACTTTTTTTTGGCCTGCTGTACTGTTATGATCCTTAGTGGCTGAGGATCACAGAAAGAACTAGCTAAGTTACTGAACATAGAACGAGCTCTAGGGAGGTGGTAACTGGACTGACAGCAAAACCTGATCCTAACAAACACACTAAAGGTAGCCGGTGAACGTGCCTAAATTCCTGGACGTCTCGACGCAGCCTGAGAAACTTGCTACCCCTATAGAGAAAGTAAGACCTCACTTGCCTCAGAGAAATGACCCCAAAGATATAGGAAGCCCCCAACAGATAATAACGGTGAGGTAAGGGGAAAGTACAAAACGTAGAAATGAAAACAGATTCAGCAAATGAGGCCCGCTAATACTAGATAGCAGAAGACAGGCAGGGAACTGTGCGGTCAGTAAAAAACCCTATACAAAATATCCACGCTGAGAATACAAGAACCCCCACACCAACTAACGGTGTGAGGGGAGAAACTCAGCCCCATAGAGCTACCAGCAAGCAAGGAAATCACATATTAGCAAGCTGGACAAGAACAAATAAATAACCAAGAAACATATTGAACACTGATGAGCAAAAAATAACCAAACAGAAACTTAGCTTCTCTTGGCGAGACTGATAACGAAGGGATTCATGAGAGATCAAAATAGCACTGAATACATCGACAGCAGGCAACCACTGAAAGTCCAGGTGAGCTAAATAGGAAACCAGCTAACAGATAACGAGACAGCTGAACCAGCCTCAGACCTGCAGAATGACACAAAGAGCCACCAGAGGGAGCCCAAAGACAGCACTCACACAGTACCACTTGTGACCACAAGAGGGAGCCCAAAAACAGAGTTCACAACAGGCATGCTCCTAATGAGGTGGCGTTTGGTCTCCTGAGGGATCTCCTCCCACACCTGGACTAAAGCATCCGCCAACTCCTGAACAGTCTGTGGTGCAATGTGACGTTGGTGGATGGTGCGAGACATGATATCCCAGATGTGTTTAATCGGATTCAGGTCTGGGTTACTGGCGGGCCAGTCCATAGCTTCAATGACTTCATCTTGCATGAACTGCTGACACACTCCAGCCACATGAGGTCTGGCATTGTCCTGAATTAGGAGCACCCCAGGGCCAACTGCACCAGCATATGGTCTCACAAGGAATCTGAGGATCTCATCTCGGTACCTAATGGCAGTCAGGCTACCTCTGGCGAGAACATGGAGGGCTGTGCGGCCCTCCATAGAAATGCCACCCCACAACATTACTGACCCTCTGCCAAACTGGTCATGCTGAAGGATGTTGCAGACAGCAGATCACTCTCCACAGCATCTCCAGACTCTGTCACGTCTGTCACATGTGCTCAGTGTGAACCTGCTTTTATCTGTGAAGAGCACAGGGCGCCATTGGCGAATTTGCCAATCCTGGTGTTCTGTGGCAAATGTCAAGCATTCAGCACAGTGTTGTGCTGTGAGCACAACCCCTATCTATGGACATCGGGCACTCAGACCATTCTCATGGAGTCAGTTTCTAACCATTTGTGCAGACACATGCACATTTGTGGCCTGCTGGAGGTAATTTTGCAGGGCTCTGGCAGTGCTCCTCCTGTTCCTCCTTGCACAAAGGCTGCGGTAGCAGTCCTGCTGCTCGGTTGTTGCCCTCCTACGGCCCCCTCCACATCTCTTGGTGTACTGGCCTGTCTCCTGATAGCGCCTCCAGCCTCTGGACACTATACTGACAGACACGGCAAACCTTCTTGCCACAGCAAGCATTGATGTGCCATTCTGGATGAGCTGCACTACCTGAGCCACTTGTGTGGGTTGTAGATTCCGCCTCATGCGACCACAAGTGTGAAAGCACAACATACATTCAAAAGTGACCAAAACATCAGCCAGAAAGCATTGGTACTGAGATGTGGTGTGCGGTCCCCACCTGTAGAACCACTCCTTTATTGAGTGTGTCTTGATAATTGCCAATAATTTTCATCTGTTGTCTATTCTATTTTACACAACAGTATGCAAAATTGATTGTCAAACAGTGTTGCTTCCTAAGTGGACAGTTTGATTTCACAGAAATTTGATTTACTTGGAGTTTTATTCTGTTGTTTAAGTGTTCCCTGAGCAGTGTATAATATACAGTGGGTACGCAAAGTAATCAGACCCCTTTAAATTTTTTCACTCTTTGTTTCATTTCAGCCATTTTGTTAAATTCAAAAAAGTTCATTTTTTTCTCATTAATGTATACTCTGCACCCCTTCTTGACTGGAAAAAAAACACAATTGTAGAAATTTTTGCATGTTTATTAAAAAAGAATAACTGAAACATCACATGGTCATAAGTATTCAGACCCTTTGCTCAGACCCTCATATTTAAGTCACATGCTGCCTATTTCCTTGTGATCCTCCAATGGGATGGTTCTACTGCTTCATTGGAGTCCAGCTGTGTTTAATTAAACTGCTAGGACTTGATTTGGAAAGGCACACATCTGTCTATATAAGACATCACAGCTCACAGTGCATGCCACACCAAATGAGAATCATGAGGTTAAAGGAACTGGCCAAGGAGCTGAGAGACAGAATTGTTGCAAGGCACAGATCTGGCCAAGGTTACAACAGAACTCAAGGTCACTAAGAGCACAGTGGCCTCCATAATTCTTAAATGGGAAAAGTTTGGGATCACCAGAAGTCTTCTTAGACCTGGCCATCCAGCCAAACTGAGCAATCGTGGGAGAAGAGCCTTGGTGAGAGAGTTAAAGAAGAACTCCATGATCATTGTGGCTCAGCTCCAGAGATGCAGTAGGGAGATGGGAGAAAGTTCCACAAAGTCAACTATCACTGCAGCTCTCCACCAGTCAGGCCTTTATGGCAGAGTGGCCGATGGAAGCCTCTCCTCAATGCAAAAATCAAATCATGCTTGAAAAAGACCTTGTATGGTTGAAACGTTGCATCTGGCAATATAAAGAATTTATTTCACCCGGATTGGATGCTGTCCTTCACTTCTTTTTGGTATCTCATCAGTGCAAGACATGTGAAAGACTGCATAGAGTTTGCTAAAAAACACATGAAGGACTCCCAGACTATGAGAAATAAGATTCTCTGGTCTGATAAGTAGTGTTGAGCGATACCGTCCGATACTTGAAAGTATCGGTATCGGAAAGTATCGGCCGATACCGGCAAAGTATCGGATCCAATCCGATACCGATACCCGATACCATTACAAGTCAATGGGACTCAAGTATCGGACGGTATTCCTGATGGTTCCCAGGGTCTGAAGGAGAGGAAACTCTCCTTCAGGCCCTGGGATCCATATAAATGTGTAAAAGAAAGAATTAAAATAAAAAATATCGCTATACTCACCTCTCCGACGCAGCCTGGACCTCAGCGAGGGAACCGGCAGCGTTGTTTGTTTAAAATTCGCGCTTTTACTTGGTTACGTGAAGTCCTGGCTTGTGATTGGTCAGGGCGGCCATGTTGTCGGGACGCGGACCAATCACAGCAAGCCGTGACGAAATTACGTCACGGCTTGCTGTGATTGGTCCGCGTCCCGGCAACATGGCCGCCATTAACCAATCACAAGCCGGGACGTCACGGGAGGCTGGACACGCGCCCATTTTAAAAAGCGCGCGTGTCCAGCCTCCAGTGACGTCACGGCTTGTGATTGGTTGCGCCGCGGTCAACCAATCACAAGCCGGGACGTCACGGGAGGCTGGACACGCGCCCATTTTAAAATGCGCGCGTGTCCAGCCTCCCGTGACGTCACGGCTTGTGATTGGTTGCGTCTCCCATGTGACTGCGACGCAACCAATCACAAAGCCGGGACGTAATTTTAAAATCCTTAAGGACCTGAAATTACGTCACGGCTTGCTGTGATTGGTTGCGTCGCCCATGTGACTGCGACGCAACCAATCACAACGCCGGAACGTAATTTTAAAATCCTGAAGGACCTGAAATTACGTCACGGCTTGCTGTGATTGGTTGCGTCCCGGTCACATGGGCGGCACGCAACCAATCACAAGCCGGGACTCACGTAAAGGAAAGAAAAGTGCGAATTTTAAACAAAGAACGCTGCCGCTTCCCTCGGTAAGGTGCAGGCTGCGTCGGAGAGGTGAGTATAGCAATATTTTTTATTTTAATTCTCTCTTTTACACATTTTTACATTAATGTTGTTTCGATACCGATACCCGATATCACAAAAATATCGGATCTCGGTATCGGAATTCCGATACAGCAAGTATCGGCCGATACCCGATACTTGCAGTATCGGAATGCTCAACACTACTGATAAGACAAATATAGACCTTTTTGGTGATAATTCTAAGCAGTATGTGTGGAATAAACCATATTGATACAGGAAAGAAATATATCTTGGTACCGTGTTAGCCAGTAGATAGAAAAATGTTTAGAATTGAGAGTCCTCAGTGGTTGATACCTTTTAATGGCTAACTGAAAAGATGGTAACAAATTGCAAGCTTTTGAGACTACATATGTCTCTTCATCAGGCACTGCTCATCACCTGCCCAATACAATCCCAACAGTGAAACATGGTGGTGGCAGTATCATGCTATGGAGATGTTTTTCAGCTGCAAGGACAGGACAACTGGTTGCCATTGAAGGAAACATGAATGCCGCCAAGTACAGAGATATCCTGGATGAAAACCCTCTTCCAGAGTGCTCTGGACCTCAGACTTGGCCGAAGGTTCACCTTCCAACAAGACAATGACCCTAAGCACACAGCTAAAATAACAAAGAAGTGGCTTCAGAACAACTGTGTGGCCATTCTTGACTGGCCCAGCTAGAGCCCTGACCTATACAGGTGTGAAAAATTTGTTGTATCATTCCCAATAAGTCTCATGGCTGTGCTAGCTCAAAAGGCTGCTCAATACTGAGCAAAGAGTCGGAATTAGTGATGAGTGAGTGTACTCGTTGCTCGGGTTTTCCTGAGCACGCTCAGGTGACCTCCGAGTATTTGTTAGTGTTCGGAGATTTAGTTTTCATGGCTGCAGCTGAAAGATTTACAGCTACTAGACAGCTTGATTATATGTGGGGATTCCCTAGCAACCAGGTAACCGCCACATGTGCTCAGGCTGGGTAGTAGCTGTAAATCATTCAGTTGCGGCGATGAAAACTAAATCTCTGAACACTAACAAATACTCAGAGACCACCCGAGCGTGCTCGGGAAAACCAGAGCAACGAGTATACTCGCTCATCACTAGTCGGAATACTTATGACCATGTGATATTTCAGTTTTTCTTTTTTTATTAAGTGTGCAAAAATTTCTACATCTCTGTTTTTTTTCAGTCAAGATGGCATGCAGAGTGTACATTAATGAGAAAAAATGAACTGTTTTGAATTTACCAAATGGCTGCAATAAAACAAAGAGTGATAAATTTAAAGGAGTCTGAATACTTTCTGTACCCACTGTAGGTGGTCTATACAAACCAGGACTTTTGGAACAGTTCACCCAAACCCAACCTGACCAAACTGTAAACCATAGCAACTTGACAAAAGCCAGAATCAGGAAGATGGTAGATGAGGGCCAGGAGAGGTACATCAGTGACATGAAAAGTGATATCTGCATCTCACATAAACTCTCGGACTCCTGAAACCACCAAATCCTGAGCTGGCACAGACAGAGCAACAAGCCCAGCGAAGACAGACTGTGCCCACACTGTGACCTAAGGCCCTGTAGGATGAGACCCACTTCCTGCTACACTGCACCAAATACTCAGCAGTGAGGGACACTCACTTCAGGAGACTATCCGGTCTCTTCCCGGATTTCAGTTCCATGAAGGAGAAATAGAAAACATATATCCGGCTAGAGGAAGAAGAGAGCATGGTGGAGATAGCAGCGCAGCATGTGAGCGCATGCCATAGGCTGCGAGAAAGACAACCATGATATGCCATGGACTTCACTGGCCCCCACCCTGTGTCCCATCATCGTTCCTACAGTCTCCAGCCATTATCCCCACGGTCCCTACTCACTATTCCTTACTGTACAAGTCCCTTGATAAAACTAATGTTTATTTAGGCCTGCCAATAAAGCCTCTTTGAATTTGAATATATATATATATATATATATATATATATATATATATATATAGTTTGTATTAAGTTTTAGACATTTTTAACAATCAAAATAAGCACACAATATTCAGATTTTTACAAACCTAATAGATGAGAAACATTTCCCTCTAGTGGCACCAAATCATATTGCAAGCTCAAACAATGAAAGATATGTTAAAAAAACGATATATTAGTTACACCTGATGCCATATTTAACCAAACCCCTTCTACTTATTCAATTCAATTTTTTTATTTAACAATCGACAAGCAGAAGACAAGACACCTACATTAAGGGGTGGGAAAAAGGGTTAAGTAGTCCAAAGAGGTCCTAGTTATTGTTTTCAGCCCAAAAGTAATCCCTGGGAGCACAGATGACATCAAATCTGTCACAATATATATAGTAAGGCTGCCGTCACACTAGCAGTATTTGGTCAGTATTTTACATCAGTATGTGTAAGCCAAAACCAGGAGTAGAACAAACAGAGGGGAAAGTATAACAGAAACATATGCACCACTTCTGTATTATCACCCACTCCTGGTGTTGGCTTACACACACTGAGGTAAAATACTGACCAAATACTGATAGTGTGACCGTAGCCTAATTATAATAAAATTCCTTCTGGCGGCAACTCCATCCATCTAATTCAAAATGTGCATATAAATCTGTTCAGTTTGACAAACGTGGGTATAACCAAAGAAGGATGAATGAATTCCTCCCTCCACTCCGGGTTTTGGGAGTGGCTCTATGTCCACAATTCCCATTTAAACTCAGTTATCTCTTCGGTGTGGCAGTATTTTGTTTTACAAGCTGCAGAGCAGGAGACCTGTGTGAGGTTGAACACAGATCCAGGGACTTCAAAGCTGCTGATGCAACCAACCTTGTGCAGTTGGTTTGGATACGGACTGTTTTGAAGATCTGGCTGCGAACTGCAGGCAGTTTCGGACTGGGGTGCTAAGGGCCCACCAGTAACACTGACTGTTGGGGCCCGCTTTTCACCTGTATACAAATATTACACTACCCTCGTTCACAAATGTATTTATATCTCTATATGATAATAAACTGAGTAGTTTGGTTAATGAATGATGATATGCTGCTTTTTATGTACAGAGTCAATCAATTGAATTATGCCAAATAGTGCCCATATAGTGGGGTTGGGAGCCCAGATCTGAACAGGGGCCCACCGGGGAATTCCCCTGTTACCCTATGGGCCAGTTCGAGCCTGACTGGAGGATATCACTTACCTGTTTTTGTGAGTATTCTGGAATAAAGATGTTTCATGTTGAACTGTTTTGGGTCCCTGCCTATCTGTCGCACTGTGTTAACACTACTGCACTACAAATTATTATTAAATAAATGTCTTAGTTAAGTTCCAATTAAGGAAGAGCAAACCCATAGATGTTTGGGTTCATTGGGTTCGGCCGAACTACAGTTGAAAGTTCTGCTCGGTATCTGAACTAGAGATGAGAGAACCTTTCAAGGTTGGGTGTTGTGAAATTGGATTCTGGGCTCCCCCGGTGGCCACTTGTGGAATTACTTGTGTGCATCATCCTCTCTGTTCACCTGCTCCTATCAGGATGTGGGAGTCGCTATATAACCTTGCTCCTCTGTCAGTTTCATGCCGGTCAACAATGTAATCAGAAGCCTTTCTGTGCATGTTCCTGCTACTAGACAACTCCCAGCTAAGTTGGACTTTTGTCCTTGTGTGTTTTTGCATTTTGTTCCTGTTCACAGCTGCTGTTTCGTTACTGTGTCTGGAAAGCTCTTGTGAGCAGAAATTGCCACTCTGGTGTTATGAGTTAATGCTAGAGTCTTAAAGTAATTTCTGGATGGTGTTTTGATAGGGTTTTCTGCTGACCATGAAAGTGCCCTTTCTGTCTTCCGGCTATCTAGTAAGCGGACCTCGATTTTGCTAAACCTATTTTCATACTACGTTTGTCATTTCATCTAAAATCACCGCCAATATATGTGGGGGCCTCTGTCTGCCTTTTGGGAAAATTTCTCTAGAGGTGAGCCAGGACTGTCTTTTCCTCTGCTAGGATTAGGTAGTTCTCCGGCTGGCGCTGGGCATCTAGGGATAAAAAAACGTAGGCATGCTACCCGGCCACTTCTAGTTGTGCGGCAGGTTTAGTTCATGGTCAGTATAGTTTCCATCTTCCAAGAGCTAGTTCTCATATATGCTGGGCTATGTTCTCTCGCCATTGAGAATCATGACAGTTTGACCGGCCCGAAAAAGGGTTAAATTACTGGCTGAGAAAGGAGAGAAAAAAGAAGTCTGCTACAATTTTTTTTTTTTTTTTTTTTCCTCTAGTTCTGAGTGTGCTCTTAATTGAATCACTTGCTAGTCTGCCTATACTGCAGCCTTCCTCTCTTTCTCTCCTTCTAATCCTTGAATGGCTCTGTGTTCACCTGTTTCAAATGGATCTTCAGAGTGTAGCTACAGGTTTGAATAATCTCGCCACAAAGGTACAAAATTTGCAAGATTTTGTTGTTCATGCACCTATGTCTGAGCCTAGAATTCCTTTGCCTGAATTCTTCTCGGGGAATAGATCTCAATTTCAAAATTTTAAAAATAATTGCAAGTTGTTTTTGTCCCTGAAGTCTCGCTCTGCCGGAGACCCTGCACAGCAGGTCAGGATTGTAATTTCCTTGCTCCGGGGCGACCCTCAAGACTGGGCTTTTGCATTGGCACCAGGGGATCCTGCGTTGCTCAATGTGGATGCGTTTTTTCTGGCCTTGGGGTTGCTTTATGAGGAACCTCATTTAGAGCTTCAGGCGGAAAAGGCCTTGATGTCCTTGTCTCAGGGGCAAGATGAAGCTGAAATATACTGCCAAAAATTCCGCAAATGGTCTGTGCTTACTCAGTGGAATGAGTGCGCCCTGGCGGCGATTTTCAGAGAAGGTCTCTCTGATGCCATTAAGGATGTTATGGTGGGGTTCCCTGTGCCTGCGAGTCTGAATGAGTCTATGACGATGGCTATTCAGATCGATAGGCGTCTGCGGGAGCGCAAACCTGTGCACCATTTGGCGGTGTCTACTGAGAAAACGCCAGAAAATATGCAATGTGATAGAATTCTGTCCAGAAGCGAGCGGCAGAATTTTAGACGAAAAAATGGGTTGTGCTTCTATTGTGGTGATTCAACTCATGTTATATCAGCATGCTTTAAGCGTACTAAGAAGCCTGACAAGTCTGTTTCAATTAGCACTTTACAGTCTAAGTTTATTCTATCTGTGACCCTGATTTGTTCTTTGTCATCTATTACCGCGGACGCCTATGTCGACTCTGGCGCTGCTTTGAGTCTTATGGATTGGTCCTTTGCCAAACGCTGTGGGTATGATTTGGAGCCATTGGAGGCTCCGATACCTCTGAAAGGGATTGACTCCACCCCATTGGCTAGTAATAAACCACAATACTGGACACAAGTGACTATGCGTGTTAATCCTGATCACCAGGAGGTTATTCGCTTTCTGGTGCTGTATAATCTACATGATGTTTTGGTGCTGGGATTGCCATGGCTGCAATCTCATAACCCAGTCCTCGACTGGAGAGCTATGTCTGTGTTAAGCTGGGGATGTAAAGGAACTCATGGGGACGTACCTTTGGTTTCCATTTCATCATCTATTCCCTCTGAGATTCCTGAATTCTTGTCTGACTTTCGTGACGTTTTTGAAGAACCCAAGGTTGGTTCACTACCTCCGCACCGGGAGTGCGATTGTGCCATAGACTTGATCCCGGGTAGTAAATACCCTAAGGGTCGTTTATTTAATCTGTCTGTGCCTGAACACGCTGCTATGCGAGAATATATAAAGGAGTCCTTGGAAAAGGGACATATTCGTCCTTCGTCATCTCCCTTAGGAGCCGGTTTTTTCTTTGTGTCTAAGAAGGACGGCTCTTTGAGGCCGTGTATTGATTATCGACTTTTGAATAAAATCACGGTTAAATATCAATATCCGTTACCACTAGGGTTGAGCGACTTTCATTTTTTTAAGATCGAGTAGGGTTTTGGGAAACCCGATTTTGTCCAGAGTCGAGTCGAGTGCAGTCGGCCGATTATCGCTAAAAGTCGGGGATCGACCGAAACACGAAACCCAATGCAAGTCAATGGGGAAGCATAGTCGGCAGTGAGTGGAGGCCAGGAAAACACCTACAGTGCCCATTTTAATGCCAAAAACATCCATTCTTGTTTCTGAAGCTTGCCAATCTTAATTAACTGTATAATAATAGTTGGGCATAGGGAATTGGGGGAAAGTTGTGGGGGGAGTAGGGCTGGCTCAAGTTTTTCGTGGGCCCAGGAAATGCGGACTACGTCACGGCGGTGTTGCAGGGAAAGGTAAGTATTTAAAAGTTGCAAGTGCTGTGATCCTGAGCAAGCAGGGGGGGCCCACTCGTTCGCATTGCCACTGGCACAGGGCCCCTCAAAGTACGGCGGTGTGTTTGCATGGCGGGGGCGCCTCCCACCAGCAGCGACACTTTTGCGTACTCTGAGGGGCCCTGTGCCAGTGACGTCGCCAACGAGTATGCCCCCCCACCTGATGAAGGAACCTGCACTTTCATCTGCACCTTCCTCTTTGTCCCTGTGTAAGGTGGTATAACATGCGGGAAGGGGAACCTTACTTTCAGCAGGGACAGATTCTGGCTGTGTAGAGTACAAGGGGAATGTAGTGGTCTAGGTCAATGTACCAGCAGACTCATTTAGCAGTGGCTGGGCAATGGGCAGGATGAGGAGGAAACAGATATAGGGCCAAAGAATAAAGTAGGCTACATGCAGTTCAAAATTGGTAACAGGACTAAACAGGCGGCATTGCTTTGTTCAGTGGAGTAGCAAACCCAAGAGCAGCAGACACTGTTTCAAGGGCCTAACCACACTAGTAGGCCAAATGCAGTTTAATATCTGATAGTATAGGGCGAAAGCCAGAATGTGGAAGCTCAGCTTTGTTCAGTTGAGGACAACACCAGGGAGGGGCAGACACCTTTAGTAGGCCGGAAAAGCCTATTGCATTTTTTAAAATGGTAATTTGGAGCAGAAGGTTGAAGCTCAGCTTTATTTAGTTGAGGGCAACACCAGGGAGGGGCAGAAGCCGTTAGTAGGCCCTAACCACCATTTTTTTTTTTTTTAAAACCACTTAATGAGAGCCGGAAGGTTGAAGCTCAGCTTTATTTAGTTGAGGACAACACCAGGGAGGGGCAGAAGCCGTTAGTAGGCCCTAACCACCATTTTTTTTTTAAAACCACATAATGAGAGCCGGAAGGTTGAAGCTCAGCTTTATTTAGTTGAGGACAACACCAGGGAGGGGCAGAAGCCGTTAGTAGGCCCTAACCACCATTTTTTTTTTAAAACCACTTAATGAGAGCCGGAAGGTTGAAGCTCAGCTTTATTTAGTTGAGGACAACACCAGGGAGGGGCAGAAGCCGTTAGTAGGCCCTAACCACCATTTTTTTTTTTTTTAAAACCACATAATGAGAGCCGGAAGGTTGAAGCTCAGCTTTATTTAGTTGAGGACAACACCAGGGAGGGGCAGAAGCCGTTAGTAGGCCCTAACCACCATTTTTTTTTTTAAAACCACATAATGAGAGCCGGAAGGTTGAAGCTCAGCTTTATTTAGTTGAGGACAACACCAGGGAGGGGCAGAAGCCGTTAGTAGGCCCTAACCACCATTTTTTTTTTTAAAACCACATAATGAGAGCCGGAAGGTTGAAGCTCAGCTTTATTTAGTTGAGGACAACACCAGGGAGGGGCAGAAGCCGTTAGTAGGCCCTAACCACCATTTTTTTTTTAAAACCACTTAATGAGAGCCGGAAGGTTGAAGCTCAGCTTTATTTAGTTGAGGACAACACCAGGGAGGGGCAGAAGCCGTTAGTAGGCCCTAACCACCATTTTTTTTTTTTTTTAAAACCACTTAATGAGAGCCGGAAGGTTGAAGCTCAGCTTTATTTAGTTGAGGACAACACCAGGGAGGGGCAGAAGCCGTTAGTAGGCCCTAACCACCATTTTTTTTTTAAAACCACTTAATGAGAGCCGGAAGGTTGAAGCTCAGCTTTATTTAGTTGAGGACAACACCAGGGAGGGGCAGAAGCCGTTAGTAGGCCCTAACCACCATTTTTTTTTTAAAACCACTTAATGAGAGCCGGAAGGTTGAAGCTCAGCTTTATTTAGTTGAGGACAACACCAGGGAGGGGCAGAAGCCGTTAGTAGGCCCTAACCACCATTTTTTTTTTAAAACCACTTAATGAGAGCCGGAAGGTTGAAGCTCAGCTTTATTTAGTTGAGGACAACACCAGGGAGGGGCAGAAGCCGTTAGTAGGCCCTAACCACCATTTTTTTTTTAAAACCACTTAATGAGAGCCGGAAGGTTGAAGCTCAGCTTTATTTAGTTGAGGACAACACCAGGGAGGGGCAGAAGCCGTTAGTAGGCCCTAACCACCATTTTTTTTTTAAAACCACTTAATGAGAGCCGGAAGGTTGAAGCTCAGCTTTATTTAGTTGAGGACAACACCAGGGAGGGGCAGAAGCCGTTAGTAGGCCCTAACCACCATTTTTTTTTTTAAAACCACATAATGAGAGCCGGAAGGTTGAAGCTCAGCTTTATTTAGTTGAGGACAACACCAGGGAGGGGCAGAAGCCGTTAGTAGGCCCTAACCACCATTTTTTTTTTTAAAACCACATAATGAGAGCCGGAAGGTTGAAGCTCAGCTTTATTTAGTTGAGGACAACACCAGGGAGGGGCAGAAGCCGTTAGTAGGCCCTAACCACCATTTTTTTTTTTAAAACCACATAATGAGAGCCGGAAGGTTGAAGCTCAGCTTTATTTAGTTGAGGGCAACACCAGGGAGGGGCAGAAGCCGTTAGTAGGCCCTAACCACCATTTTTTTTTTTAAAACCACATAATGAGAGCCGGAAGGTTGAAGCTCAGCTTTATTTAGTTGAGGGCAACACCAGGGAGGGGCAGAAGCCGTTAGTAGGCCCTAACCAAAGTTGAAGGCCAAATGCAGTTTAATTTCTGATACTATAGGCCGAAAGCCAGAAGGTGGAAGTTCCGATTTAGACAGTGGAGGACAATTTGAATTAGGGACTGCAGACAGACTTAGTAGGCTGTCCCCTGTGGACCATGCATCCACCACATTAACCCATTGCGCCGTAATGGACACGTAATCTTCCGTGGCCATGCCTACAGGTCCATGCGTCTGTTGTCAGGTGCACCTTTGTACTCACAGATTGCCAGAGTGCATGGACAATGCGGTCTTCTACATGCTGGTGGAGGGTTGGGATGGCTTTTCTCGCAAAAGAAGTGTCGACTGGTTAGCTTGTAGCGTGGTACAGCGTAGTCCATCATGGCCTTATTAATAGTAAATAAAATATATAACTAGGCTCTATGAACTTTTAAATAGGTTCCAGGGGTACACGGGCAGCATTGGTGTGGTCAGTGGAGGAGTATTGCAAGTAGGGGCTGCAGACAGGCTATCAAAGGCCTAAAATAACAAACAGTAGGCAGTCATGGCAGTTTTACATCGGTTACATGGATACACAGGCAGGCACTCCAGGCAGCATTGTGCTCAGTGGAGGAGTATTGCAAGTAGGGGCCGCAGACAGGCTATCAAAGGCCTAAAATAACAAACAGTAGGCAGTCATGGCAGTTTTACATCGGTTACATGGATACACAGGCAGGCACTCCAGGCAGCATTGTGGTCAGTGGAGGAGTATTGCAAGTAGGGGCCGCAGACAGGCTATCAAAGGCCTAAAATAACAAACAGTAGGCAGTCATGGCAGTTTTACATCGGTTACATGGATACACAGGCAGCTAGGTGGTGAGTGGAGGAGTATTTAAAGTAAGGACCGCAGACAGGCTATCAAAGGCCTAACATAACAAACAATAGGCTCATGGCAGTTTTACAGCGGTTACATGGATACACGGGCAGGCAGCTTGGTGGTGAGTGGAGGAGTATTTAAAGTATGGACCGCAGACAGGCTTCGAAGGCCTAACACAATAAAATGGGCTGGCTGTAGGCACTTTAAAATTGGTTCCAGGGGTACACGGGCAGCAGTGGTCTGGTCAGTGGAGGCCTAGTGGAAGTATGGACCGCAGACAGGCTTCGAAGGCCTAACACAATAAAATGGGCTGGCTGTAGGCACTTTAAAATTGGTTCCAGGGGTACACGGGCAGCAGTGGTCTGGTCAGTGGAGGCCTAGTGGAAGTATGGACCGCAGACAGGCTTCGAAGGCCTAACACAATAAAATGGGCTGGCTGTAGGCACTTTAAAATTGGTTCCAGGGGTACACGGGCAGCAGTGGTCTGGTCAGTGGAGGACTAGTGGAAGTATGGACCGCAGACAGGCTTCGAAGGCCTAACACAATAAAATGGGCTGGCTGTAGGCACTTTAAAATTGGTTCCAGGGGTACACGGGCAGCAGTGGTCTGGTCAGTGGAGGCCTAGTGGAAGTATGGACCGCAGACAGGCTTCGAAGGCCTAACACAATAAAATGGGCTGACTGTAGGCACTTTAAAATTGGTTCCAGGGGTACACGGGCAGCAGTGGTCTGGTCAGTGGAGGACTAGTGGAAGTATGGACCGCAGACAGGCTTCGAAGGCCTAACACAATAAAATGGGCTGGCTGTAGGCACTTTAAAATTGGTTCCAGGGGTACACGGGCAGCAGTGGTCTGGTCAGTGGAGGACTAGTGGAAGGAGGGAGCGCAGAAAGGCTTCAAAGGCCTAACATAACAAACAATAGGCTCATGGCAGTTTTACAGCGGTTACATGGATACACGGGCAGGCAGCTTGGTGGTGGTGAGTGGAGGAGTATTTAAAGTAGGGACCGCAGACAGGCTATCAAAGGCCTAACATAAAAAAACAATAGGCTCATGGCAGTTTCACAGCGGTTACATGGATACACGGGCAGGCAGCTTGGTGGTGGTGAGTGGAGGAGTATTTAAAGTAGGGACCGCAGACAGGCTATCAAAGGCCTAACATAACAAACAATAGGCTCATGGCAGTTTTACAGCGGTTACATGGATACACGGGCAGGCAGCTTGGTGCTGAGTGGAGGAGTATTTAAAGTATGGACCGCAGACAGGCTTCGAAGGCCTAACACAATAAAATGGGCTGGCTGTAGGCACTTTAAAATTGGTTCCAGGGGTACACGGGCAGCAGTGGTCTGGTCAGTGGAGGCCTAGTGGAAGGAGGGACCGCAGACAGGCTTCGAAGGCCTAACACAATAAAATGGGCTGGCTGTAGGCACTTTAAAATTGGTTCCAGGGGTACACGGGCAGCAGTGGTCTGGTCAGTGGAGGCCTAGTGGAAGTATGGACCGCAGACAGGCTTCGAAGGCCTAACACAATAAAATGGGCTGGCTGTAGGCACTTTAAAATTGGTTCCAGGGGTACACGGGCAGCAGTGGTCTGGTCAGTGGAGGCCTAGTGGAAGGAGGGACCGCAGACAGGCTTCGAAGGCCTAACACAATAAAATGGGCTGGCTGTAGGCACTTTAAAATTGGTTCCAGGGGTACACGGGCAGCAGTGGTCTGGTCAGTGGAGGACTAGTGGAAGGAGGGAGCGCAGAAAGGCTTCAAAGGCCTAAAATAACAAACAATAGGCTCATGGCAGTTTTACAGCGGTTACATGGATACACGGGCAGGCAGCTTGGTGGTCAGTGGAGGAGTAGGGACCGCAGACAGGCTATCAAAGGCCTAAAATAACAAACAATAGGCTCATGGCAGTTTTACAGCGGTTACATGGATACACGGGCAGGCAGCTTGGTGCTGAGTGGAGGAGTAGTGCAAGGAGTGTCTGTCCCAGTACTCCCAAAATATAAATAGATGTTAATGTCTCGCAAAACAACCAAAACAAAAAAAAAGATGGCATACTTAGGTACAGGGGTGGGCTCATCTGCTGTGTTTCTGACATAGTAATTTGGCAGTAACTATTTAATGGTGCCAATATAGGACACAGACACAGACTACTTTAAGTTGCATCATAGATGTCTACAAATTTGTATTGTCAGTGCCAGACATTGAATGATGTCAGCGAATAGACTAAAGATTGGTGGAGCTGTGCGACATAATTTTGCACGTAGTAGAGCCCAGTTTGAGCTGGGGTAGGGGGGAACTCTCTTGAGGCCGGCGGGACCGCCCCAGGGCCACTCATGTTACAACGGTGTGTCTGACGTTGGGTGCGCACCACCACCGCCAGAGACACTACATTGTACTATGAGGGACCCAGTAGCAATGCCGTCAACCAAAAGCGAGCACACCCACCTCTTCAGACAAACAGCAGTCTCACGGGTGCTTGCGCCAAGTCGCGATACCACGGCCCCGTGTGGGGAGTTTGGCCATTTAGGGAGGTGTAAACATGTCGTATGCTGTACAATCTGCAGCAGCAAATTAGACATTAGAAAAGTAATTCACAGGCAAGAGCTTTTCATAGGAAAGCTAGGTGTCGGCCGGGCAAGGTGGGGCAAAAGATTTTGAAATCCAGTTGTGGTTCATTTTAATGAATGTTAGATCGTCAACATTTTGGGTAGCCAGACGAGTCCTTTTTTCGGTTAATATTGACCCTGCAGCACTGAATACTCTTTCTGATAGGACACTTGCTGCCGGGCAAGCAAGCTCCTGCAATGCATATTCTGCCAATTCTGGCCAGGTGTCTAATTTGGAGGCCCAGTAATCAAATGGGAATGACGGTTGAGGGAGAACATCGATAAGGGATGAAAAATAGTTAGTAACCATACTGGACAAATGTTGTCTCCTGTCACTTTCAATTGATGCAGCAGTACCTGTCCTGTCTGCGGTCATAGCAAAATCACTCCACAACCTGGTCAGAAAACCCCTCTGTCCAACGCCACTTCTGATGTGTGCACCCCTAACACTCCTAGTCTGCTGCCCCCTGGAGCTCGTGTGAGAACGATCACGTGCGCTGTGTGCTGGGAATGCCTGAAGCAAACGGTCAACAAGAGTTGATTGTTTGGTTGCTAATATTAGTTCCAAGTTCTCATGTGGCATAATATTTTGCAATTTGCCTTTATAGCGTGGATCAAGGAGGCAGGCCAACCAGTAATCGTCATCGTTCATCATTTTCGTAATGCGTGTGTCCCTTTGTAGGATACGTAAGGCATAATCCGCCATGTGGGCCAAAGTTCCACTTGTCAAATCTCCGGTTGTGATTGGTTGAGGGGCAGTTGCAGGCAAATCTACGTCACTTGTGTCCCTCAAAAAACCAGAACCCGGCCGTGACACGCAACCAATTTCCTGTGCCCCCGTGAAAGTTTCCGCATTAAAAATATACTCATCCCCATCATCCTCCTCGTCCTCCACCTCCTCTTCGCCCGCTACCTCGTCCTGTACACTGCCCTGACCAGACAATGGCTGACTGTCATCAAGGCTTCCCTCTTCCTCTGGTGCAGACGCCTGCTCCTTTATGTGCGTCAAACTTTGCATCAGCAGACGCATTAGGGGGATGCTCATGCTTATTACGGCGTTGTCTGCACTAACCAGCCGTGTGCATTCCTCAAAACACTGAAGGACTTGACACATGTCTTGTATCTTCGACCACTGCACACCTGACAACTCCATGTCTGCCATCCTACTGCCTGCCCGTGTATCCTCCCACAAATAAATAACAGCACGCCTCTGTTCGCACAGTCTCTGAAGCATGTGCAGTGTTGAGTTCCACCTTGTTGCAACGTCTATGATTAGGCGATGCTGGGGAAGGTTCAAAGACCGCTGATAGGTCTGCATACGGCTGGCGTGTACAGGCGAACGTCGGATATGTGAGCAAAGTGCACGCACTTTGAGGAGCAGGTCGGAGAACCCAGGATAAGTTTTCAATAAGCACTGCACCACCAGGTTTAAGGTGTGAGCCAGGCAAGGAATGTGTTTCAGTTGGGAAAGGGAGATGGCAGCCATGAAATTCCTTCCGTTATCACTCACTACCTTGCCTGCCTCAAGATCTACTGTGCCCAGCCACGACTGCGTTTCTTGTTGCAAGAACTCGGACAGAACTTCCGCGGTGTGTCTGTTGTCGCCCAAACACTTCATAGCCAATACAGCCTGCTGACGCTTGGCAGTAGCTGGCCCATAATGGGACAACTGGTGTGCAACAGTGTCATCTGCCGATGGAGTGGTTGGCCGACTGCGTTCTGTGGAAGAGCTGTAGCTTCTGCAGGAGGACGAGGAGGAGGAGGAGGGGGTGCGAACGCCTACAGCCAACTGTTTCCTAGACCGTGGGCTAGGCACAACTGTCCCTAAATTGATGTCGCCTGTGGACCCTGCATCCACCACATTCACCCAGTGTGCCGTGATGGACACATAACGTCCCTGGCCATGCCTACTGGTCCATGCATCTGTAGTCAGGTGCACCTTTGTACTCACAGATTGCCTGAGTGCATGGACGATGCGCTGTTTAACATGCTGGTGCAGGGCTGGGATGGCTTTTCTGGAAAAAAAGTGTCGACTGGGTAGCTCGTATCGTGGTTCAGCGTACTCCATCAGGGCTTTGAAAGCTTCGCTTTCAACTAACCGGTAGGGCATCATCTCTAACGAGATTAGTCTAGCTATGTGGGCGTTAAAACCCTGTGTACGCGGATGCGAGGATAAGTACTTCCTTTTTCTAACCAGAGTCTCATGTAGGGTGAGCTGGACTGGAGAGCTGTAGATCGTGGAACTTTCGGGTGTGCCGGTGGACATGGCAGACTGAGAGACGGTTGGAGACGGTATTGTTTCCGCCGGTGCCCTACATGCAATATTTCCTCCTACAAAACTGGTGATTCCCTGACCCTGACTGCTTTTGGCTGGCAAAGAAACCTGCACAGATACTGCCGGTGGTGCGGAAAATGGTGGCCTTACAGTGACGGAAGGGATGTTGCGTTGCTGACTAGCTTCATTGGCCGAGGGTGCTACAACCTTGAGGGACGTTTGGTAGTTAGTCCAGGCTTGAGAATGCATGGTGGTTAAGTGTCTATGCATGCAACTAGTATTTAGACTTTTCAGATTCTGACCTCTGCTTAAGCTAGTTGAACATTTTTGACAGATGACTTTGCGCTGATCAGTTGGATGTTGTTTAAAAAAATGCCAGACTGCACTCTTCCTAGACTCTGATCCCTTTTCAGGGATTGCAGACTGAGCTTTAACCGGATGGCAACGCTGTGCTCCAACAGGTTTTGGCTTTGACACGCGTTTTGGTCCAGATACGGGCCCGGCAGATGGAACCTGTTGCGATGTTGATGCCTGCTGCGGCCCCTCCTCCACCTCCGCTTCTGAACTACTGCCGCCTGCACCCTGTTCCCCCAATGGCTGCCAATCGGGGTCAATAACTGGGTCATCTATTACCTCCTCTTCGAGCTCGTGTGCAACTTCGTCTGTGTCACTGTGTCGGTCGGTGGTATAGCGTTCGTGGCGGGGCAACATAGTCTCATCAGGGTCTGATTGTGGATCTGTACCCTGAGAGGGCAATGTGGTGGTCTGAGTCAAAGGAGCAGCATAGTACTCTGGCTGTGGCTGTGCATCAGTGCACTCCATGTCAGAATATACTTGTAATGGGCATGGCCTGTTAAATGTTTCACTTTCTAAGCCAGGGACGGTATGTGTAAAGAGCTCCATGGAGTGACCCGTTGTGTCGCCTGCTGCATCCTTCTCTCTTGTTGTAGTTTTTGCTGAGGAGGACAAGGAAGCGACTTGTCCCTGACCGTGAACATCCACAAGCGACGCGCTGCTTTTACATTTACCAGTTTCGGAAGAGGAGGCAAAAGAGCTAGAGGCTGAGTCTGCAATGTAAGCCAAAACTTGCTGTTGCTGCTCCGCCTTTAAAAGCGGTTTTCCTACTCCCAGAAAAGAGAGCGTTCGAGGCCTTGTGTAGCCTGACGACGAAACTGGCTCCACAGCTCCAGACTTAGGTGGAATATTTTTATCCCCACGACCACCTGATGCTCCACTACCACTACCATCATTACCAGCTGACAATGAACGCCCACGACGACCTCTTGCACCAGACTTCCTCATTGTTTTAAAATCTTAACCAAAGTAACTTTATTTGTTGCTATCAAACAACTTACACGGTGAGCTATAACTTCAGTATGATTTCAATATCCCTTAACAGGTTGGTGAGACCACAAGGAAAATCAGGCACAATGTTACACACTCTGTTTTCTGTGGCACAAAATCAC
Organism: Ranitomeya variabilis; assembly: GCF_051348905.1. Lineage (NCBI taxonomy): Eukaryota > Metazoa > Chordata > Amphibia > Anura > Dendrobatidae > Ranitomeya > Ranitomeya variabilis. The sequence continues at coordinate 511,566,645 of NC_135232.1, forward strand.
AGAGATGACACACACGCAGGACTGTCACTCAAGCACTAATGTCAATATTAATCTCCCACCTAATTTATTTATTTTTTTTTCTCAGGGAGACTTTAGAAACCAAATAATATTAAAAAAAAAAAAAAAAAAGGCTTTCTATGGCCCACAATTAGAGAGAGAGAGGTGGCACAACCAGGAGTCAAGACTGGCGCACAAGCTGAAAGGGCAATATTACTCTCCCACTGTTTTTTATGTTTTTTTTGTTTTTTTCAGGGAGACTTTAGAAACCAAATAATATTAAAAAAACCAAAAAAAAAAAAGGCTTTCTATGGCCCACTGAATGAGAGGGAGAGAGGTGGCACACCCAGGAGTCAAGACTGGCACACAAGCTGAAAGGGCAATATTACTCTCCCACTGTTTTTTTATGTATTTTTTGTTTTTTTCAGGGAGACTTTAGAAACCCAATAATATTTAAAAAAAAAAATAAATAGGCTTTCTATGGCCCACTGAATGAGAGGGAGAGAGGTGGCACACCCAGGAGTCAAGACTGGCACACAAGCTGAAAGGGCAATATTACTCTCCCACTGTTTTTTTAGGTTTTTTTTGTTTTTTCAGGGAGACTTTAGAAACCCAATAATATTTTAAAAAAAAAAAAAGGCTTTCTATGGCCCACAATTAGAGAGAGAGAGGTGGCACAACCAGGAGTCAAGACTGGCGCACAAGCTGAAAGGGCAATATTACTCTCCCACTGTTTTTTATGTTTTTTTTGTTTTTTTCAGGGAGACTTTAGAAACCAAATAATATTAAAAAAACCAAAAAAAAAAAAGGCTTTCTATGGCCCACTGAATGAGAGGGAGAGAGGTGGCACACCCAGGAGTCAAGACTGGCACACAAGCTGAAAGGGCAATATTACTCTCCCACTGTTTTTTTATGTATTTTTTGTTTTTTTCAGGGAGACTTTAGAAACCCAATAATATTTAAAAAAAAAAATAAATAGGCTTTCTATGGCCCACTGAATGAGAGGGAGAGAGGTGGCACACCCAGGAGTCAAGACTGGCACACAAGCTGAAAGGGCAATATTACTCTCCCACTGTTTTTTTAGGTTTTTTTTGTTTTTTCAGGGAGACTTTAGAAACCCAATAATATTTAAAAAAAAAAATAAATAGGCTTTCTATGGCCCACTGAATGAAAGGGAGAGAGGTGGCACACCCAGGAGTCAAGACTGGCACACAAGCTGAAAGGGCAATATTACTCTCCCACTGTTTTTTTATGTATTTTTTGTTTTTTTCAGGGAGACTTTAGAAACCCAATAATATTTAAAAAAAAAAATAAATAGGCTTTCTATGGCCCACTGAATGAGAGGGAGAGAGGTGGCACACCCAGGAGTCAAGACTGGCACACAAGCTGAAAGGGCAATATTACTCTCCCACTGTTTTTTTAGGTTTTTTTTTTTTTTCAGGGAGACTTTTGAAACCAAATAATATTAAAAAAAAAAAAAAAAAAAAAATATAGGCTTGCTATAGCCCACTGAATGAGAGATAGCGCACACACAGCAGTGGCACACAAGCCCTGACTGAGGCCAATATTTTTCTCCCACTGATTGATGTAGTGTTTCTGTGTTGAGGTAGATTTTAGAACACAAATCACGGAAAAAATAAATAGGCTTTCTATGGCCCACTCAGTGAGAGATGGCACACACAGGGATGGCACTGTAGCAGAAATGCCAATCTTAATCTCCCACAAAAAAAAAACAAAAAAAAAAAAAAAACTGTCCTACAATTACTATCTCCCTGCAGTAATGTAAGCCAGGTATGGCAGGCAGCAATAGGAGTGGACTGATGCACAAATTAAATAAAAAGTGTGGACAAACAAAAAAGATAGCTGTGCAGAAAGGAAGGAACAAGAGGATATGTGCTTTGAAAAAAGCAGTTGGTTTCCACAGTGGCGTACACACAGCAATACAGCTATCACGGAGCCTTCTAGGGCAGCCCAATGAGCTACAGCGCTGAGGGGAAAAAAAAAAAAAAATAGCTTCCACTGTTCCTGCACACCGAAGGTGGTGTTGGACAGTGGAAATCGCTGCAGCACAAGCGGTTTGGTGGTTAGTGGACCCTGCCTAACGCTCTCCCTGCTTCTGATGAAGCGGCAGCAACCTGTCCCTAAGCTCAGATCAGCAGCAGTAAGATGGCGGTCGGCGGGAACGCCCCTTTATAGCCCCTGTGACGCCGCAGACAGCAAGCCAATCACTGCAATGCCCTTCTCTAAGATGGTGGGGACCAGGATCTATGTCATCACGCTGCCCACACTCTGCGTTCACCTTCATTGGCTGAGAAATGGCGCTTTTCGCGTCATTGAAACGCGACTTTGGCGCGAAAGTCGCGTACCGCATGGCCGACAAGCACAGGGGTCGGATCGGGTTTCATGAGACGCCGACTTAGCCAAAAGTCGGCGACTTTTGAAAATGATCGACCCGTTTCGCTCAACCCTAGTTACCACTGCTTACTGATTTGTTTGCTCGTATAAAGGGGGCCAAGTGGTTCTCTAAGATTGATCTCCGTGGGGCGTATAATTTGGTGCGAATCAAGCAGGGGGATGAGTGGAAAACCGCATTTAATACGCCCGAGGGCCATTTTGAGTATTTGGTGATGCCTTTTGGTCTTTCAAATGCCCCTTCAGTCTTCCAGTCCTTTATGCATGACATTTTCCGCGATTATTTGGATAAATTTATGATTGTGTATCTGGATGATATTCTGATTTTTTCGGATGACTGGGACTCTCATGTCCAGCAGGTCAGGAGGGTTTTTCAGGTTTTGCGGTCTAATTCCTTGTGTGTGAAGGGTTCTAAGTGTGTTTTTGGGGTTCAAAGGATTTCCTTCTTGGGATACATTTTTTCCCCCTCTTCCATCAAGATGGATCCTGTCAAGGTTCAGGCTATTGGTGATTGGACGCAACCCTCTTCTCTTAAGAGTCTTCAGAAATTTTTGGGCTTTGCTAACTTTTATCGTCGATTTATTGCTGGTTTTTCTGATGTTGTAAAACCATTGACTGATTTGACTAAGAAGGGTGCTGATGTTGCTGATTGGTCCCCTGATGCTGTGGAGGCCTTTCGGGAGCTCAAGCGCCGCTTTTCTTCCGCCCCAGTGTTGCGTCAGCCTGATGTTGCTCTTCCTTTTCAGGTTGAGGTCGACGCTTCTGAAATCGGAGCTGGGGCGGTGTTGTCGCAGAGAAGTTCCGACTGCTCCGTGATGAGACCTTGTGCTTTTTTTTCCCGTAAATTTTCGCCCGCCGAGCGGAATTATGATATTGGGAATCGGGAGCTTTTGGCCATGAAGTGGGCTTTTGAGGAGTGGCGTCACTGGCTTGAGGGGGCCAGACATCAGGTGGTGGTATTGACTGACCACAAAAATTTAATTTACCTTGAGTCTGCCAGGCGCCTGAATCCTAGACAGGCGCGCTGGTCGTTGTTTTTCTCTCGGTTTAATTTTGTGGTGTCTTACCTACCGGGTTCTAAGAATGTTAAGGCGGATGCCCTTTCTAGGAGTTTTGAGCCTGACTCCCCTGGTAATTCTGAGCCCACAGGTATCCTTAAAGATGGAGTGATATTGTCTGCCGTTTCTCCAGACCTGCGGCGGGCCTTGCAGGAGTTTCAAGCGGATAGACCTGATCGTTGCCCACCTGGTAGACTGTTTGTTCCTGATGATTGGACCAGTAGAGTCATCTCTGAGGTTCATTCTTCTGCATTGGCAGGTCATCCTGGAATCTTTGGTACCAGGGATTTGGTGGCAAGGTCCTTCTGGTGGCCTTCCCTGTCACGAGATGTGCGAGGCTTTGTGCAGTCTTGTGACGTTTGTGCTCGGGCCAAGCCTTGTTGTTCTCGGGCTAGTGGATTGTTGTTACCCTTGCCTATCCCGAAGAGGCCTTGGACGCACATCTCGATGGATTTTATTTCGGATCTGCCTGTTTCTCAGAAGATGTCTGTCATCTGGGTGGTGTGTGACCGTTTCTCTAAGATGGTCCATCTGGTTCCCTTGCCTAAGTTGCCTTCTTCTTCCGAGTTGGTTCCTCTGTTTTTTCAAAATGTTGTTCGTTTGCATGGTATTCCGGAGAATATCGTTTCTGACAGAGGGACCCAATTCGTGTCTAGATTTTGGCAGGCATTCTGTGCTAGGATGGGCATAGATTTGTCTTTTTCGTCTGCTTTCCATCCTCAGACTAATGGCCAGACCGAGCGGACTAATCAGACCTTGGAGACATATTTGAGGTGTTTTGTGTCTGCGGATCAGGATGATTGGGTTGCTTTTTTGCCTTTGGCGGAGTTCGCCCTCAATAATCGGGCCAGCTCTGCCACCTTGGTGCCCCCGTTTTTCTGTAATTCGGGGTTTCATCCTCGATTTTCCTCCGGTCAAGTGGAATCTTCGGATTGTCCTGGAGTGGATGCTGTGGTGGAGAGGTTGCATCGGATTTGGGAGCAGGTGGTGGACAATTTGAAGTTGTCCCAGGAGAAGACTCAGCTTTTTGCCAACCGCCGTCGTCGTGTTGGTCCTCGGCTTTGTGTTGGGGACTTGGTGTGGTTGTCTTCTCGTTTTGTCCCTATGAGGGTTTCTTCTCCTAAGTTTAAGCCTCGGTTCATCGGCCCGTACAAGATATTGGAGATTCTTAACCCTGTGTCCTTCCGTTTGGACCTCCCTGCATCCTTTTCGATTCATAATGTTTTTCATCGGTCATTGTTGTGCAGGTATGAGGTACCGGCTGTGCCTTCCGTTGAGCCTCCTGCTCCGGTGTTGGTTGAGGGTGAGTTGGAGTACGTTGTGGAAAAGATCTTAGACTCTCGTGTTTCCAGACGGAAACTCCAGTATCTGGTCAAATGGAAGGGATACGGTCAGGAGGATAATTCTTGGGTCACTGCCTCTGATGTTCATGCCTCCGATCTTGTCCGTGCCTTTCATAGGGCTCATCCTGATCGCCCTGGTGGTTCTGGTGAGGGTTCGGTGCCCCCTCCTTGAGGGGGGGGTACTGTTGTGAAATTGGATTCTGGGCTCCCCCGGTGGCCACTTGTGGAATTACTTGTGTGCATCATCCTCTCTGTTCACCTGCTCCTATCAGGATGTGGGAGTCGCTATATAACCTTGCTCCTCTGTCAGTTTCATGCCAGTCAACAATGTAATCAGAAGCCTTTCTGTGCATGTTCCTGCTACTAGACAACTCCCAGCTAAGTTGGACTTTTGTCCTTGTGTGTTTTTGCATTTTGTTCCTGTTCACAGCTGCTGTTTCGTTACTGTGTCTGGAAAGCTCTTGTGAGCAGAAATTGCCACTCTGGTGTTATGAGTTAATGCTAGAGTCTTAAAGTAATTTCTGGATGGTGTTTTGATAGGGTTTTCTGCTGACCATGAAAGTGCCCTTTCTGTCTTCCGGCTATCTAGTAAGCGGACCTCGATTTTGCTAAACCTATTTTCATACTACGTTTGTCATTTCATCTAAAATCACCGCCAATATATGTGGGGGCCTCTGTCTGCCTTTTGGGAAAATTTCTCTAGAGGTGAGCCAGGACTGTCTTTTCCTCTGCTAGGATTAGGTAGTTCTCCGGCTGGCGCTGGGCATCTAGGGATAAAAAAACGTAGGCATGCTACCCGGCCACTTCTAGTTGTGCGGCAGGTTTAGTTCATGGTCAGTATAGTTTCCATCTTCCAAGAGCTAGTTCTCATATATGCTGGGCTATGTTCTCTCGCCATTGAGAATCATGACAGTTTGACCGGCCCGAAAAAGGGTTAAATTACTGGCTGAGAAAGGAGAGAAAAAAGAAGTCTGCTACAATTTTTTTTTTTTTTTTTTTTCCTCTAGTTCTGAGTGTGCTCTTAATTGAATCACTTGCTAGTCTGCCTATACTGCAGCCTTCCTCTCTTTCTCTCCTTCTAATCCTTGAATGGCTCTGTGTTCACCTGTTTCAAATGGATCTTCAGAGTGTAGCTACAGGTTTGAATAATCTCGCCACAAAGGTACAAAATTTGCAAGATTTTGTTGTTCATGCACCTATGTCTGAGCCTAGAATTCCTTTGCCTGAATTCTTCTCGGGGAATAGATCTCAATTTCAAAATTTTAAAAATAATTGCAAGTTGTTTTTGTCCCTGAAGTCTCGCTCTGCCGGAGACCCTGCACAGCAGGTCAGGATTGTAATTTCCTTGCTCCGGGGCGACCCTCAAGACTGGGCTTTTGCATTGGCACCAGGGGATCCTGCGTTGCTCAATGTGGATGCGTTTTTTCTGGCCTTGGGGTTGCTTTATGAGGAACCTCATTTAGAGCTTCAGGCGGAAAAGGCCTTGATGTCCTTGTCTCAGGGGCAAGATGAAGCTGAAATATACTGCCAAAAATTCCGCAAATGGTCTGTGCTTACTCAGTGGAATGAGTGCGCCCTGGCGGCGATTTTCAGAGAAGGTCTCTCTGATGCCATTAAGGATGTTATGGTGGGGTTCCCTGTGCCTGCGAGTCTGAATGAGTCTATGACGATGGCTATTCAGATCGATAGGCGTCTGCGGGAGCGCAAACCTGTGCACCATTTGGCGGTGTCTACTGAGAAAACGCCAGAAAATATGCAATGTGATAGAATTCTGTCCAGAAGCGAGCGGCAGAATTTTAGACGAAAAAATGGGTTGTGCTTCTATTGTGGTGATTCAACTCATGTTATATCAGCATGCTTTAAGCGTACTAAGAAGCCTGACAAGTCTGTTTCAATTAGCACTTTACAGTCTAAGTTTATTCTATCTGTGACCCTGATTTGTTCTTTGTCATCTATTACCGCGGACGCCTATGTCGACTCTGGCGCTGCTTTGAGTCTTATGGATTGGTCCTTTGCCAAACGCTGTGGGTATGATTTGGAGCCATTGGAGGCTCCGATACCTCTGAAAGGGATTGACTCCACCCCATTGGCTAGTAATAAACCACAATACTGGACACAAGTGACTATGCGTGTTAATCCTGATCACCAGGAGGTTATTCGCTTTCTGGTGCTGTATAATCTACATGATGTTTTGGTGCTGGGATTGCCATGGCTGCAATCTCATAACCCAGTCCTCGACTGGAGAGCTATGTCTGTGTTAAGCTGGGGATGTAAAGGAACTCATGGGGACGTACCTTTGGTTTCCATTTCATCATCTATTCCCTCTGAGATTCCTGAATTCTTGTCTGACTTTCGTGACGTTTTTGAAGAACCCAAGGTTGGTTCACTACCTCCGCACCGGGAGTGCGATTGTGCCATAGACTTGATCCCGGGTAGTAAATACCCTAAGGGTCGTTTATTTAATCTGTCTGTGCCTGAACACGCTGCTATGCGAGAATATATAAAGGAGTCCTTGGAAAAGGGACATATTCGTCCTTCGTCATCTCCCTTAGGAGCCGGTTTTTTCTTTGTGTCTAAGAAGGACGGCTCTTTGAGGCCGTGTATTGATTATCGACTTTTGAATAAAATCACGGTTAAATATCAATATCCGTTACCACTGCTTACTGATTTGTTTGCTCGTATAAAGGGGGCCAAGTGGTTCTCTAAGATTGATCTCCGTGGGGCGTATAATTTGGTGCGAATCAAGCAGGGGGATGAGTGGAAAACCGCATTTAATACGCCCGAGGGCCATTTTGAGTATTTGGTGATGCCTTTTGGTCTTTCAAATGCCCCTTCAGTCTTCCAGTCCTTTATGCATGACATTTTCCGCGATTATTTGGATAAATTTATGATTGTGTATCTGGATGATATTCTGATTTTTTCGGATGACTGGGACTCTCATGTCCAGCAGGTCAGGAGGGTTTTTCAGGTTTTGCGGTCTAATTCCTTGTGTGTGAAGGGTTCTAAGTGTGTTTTTGGGGTTCAAAGGATTTCCTTCTTGGGATACATTTTTTCCCCCTCTTCCATCAAGATGGATCCTGTCAAGGTTCAGGCTATTGGTGATTGGACGCAACCCTCTTCTCTTAAGAGTCTTCAGAAATTTTTGGGCTTTGCTAACTTTTATCGTCGATTTATTGCTGGTTTTTCTGATGTTGTAAAACCATTGACTGATTTGACTAAGAAGGGTGCTGATGTTGCTGATTGGTCCCCTGATGCTGTGGAGGCCTTTCGGGAGCTCAAGCGCCGCTTTTCTTCCGCCCCAGTGTTGCGTCAGCCTGATGTTGCTCTTCCTTTTCAGGTTGAGGTCGACGCTTCTGAAATCGGAGCTGGGGCGGTGTTGTCGCAGAGAAGTTCCGACTGCTCCGTGATGAGACCTTGTGCTTTTTTTTCCCGTAAATTTTCGCCCGCCGAGCGGAATTATGATATTGGGAATCGGGAGCTTTTGGCCATGAAGTGGGCTTTTGAGGAGTGGCGTCACTGGCTTGAGGGGGCCAGACATCAGGTGGTGGTATTGACTGACCACAAAAATTTAATTTACCTTGAGTCTGCCAGGCGCCTGAATCCTAGACAGGCGCGCTGGTCGTTGTTTTTCTCTCGGTTTAATTTTGTGGTGTCTTACCTACCGGGTTCTAAGAATGTTAAGGCGGATGCCCTTTCTAGGAGTTTTGAGCCTGACTCCCCTGGTAATTCTGAGCCCACAGGTATCCTTAAAGATGGAGTGATATTGTCTGCCGTTTCTCCAGACCTGCGGCGGGCCTTGCAGGAGTTTCAAGCGGATAGACCTGATCGTTGCCCACCTGGTAGACTGTTTGTTCCTGATGATTGGACCAGTAGAGTCATCTCTGAGGTTCATTCTTCTGCGTTGGCAGGTCATCCTGGAATCTTTGGTACCAGGGATTTGGTGGCAAGGTCCTTCTGGTGGCCTTCCCTGTCACGAGATGTGCGAGGCTTTGTGCAGTCTTGTGACGTTTGTGCTCGGGCCAAGCCTTGTTGTTCTCGGGCTAGTGGATTGTTGTTACCCTTGCCTATCCCGAAGAGGCCTTGGACGCACATCTCGATGGATTTTATTTCGGATCTGCCTGTTTCTCAGAAGATGTCTGTCATCTGGGTGGTGTGTGACCGTTTCTCTAAGATGGTCCATCTGGTTCCCTTGCCTAAGTTGCCTTCTTCTTCCGAGTTGGTTCCTCTGTTTTTTCAAAATGTTGTTCGTTTGCATGGTATTCCGGAGAATATCGTTTCTGACAGAGGGACCCAATTCGTGTCTAGATTTTGGCAGGCATTCTGTGCTAGGATGGGCATAGATTTGTCTTTTTCGTCTGCTTTCCATCCTCAGACTAATGGCCAGACCGAGCGGACTAATCAGACCTTGGAGACATATTTGAGGTGTTTTGTGTCTGCGGATCAGGATGATTGGGTTGCTTTTTTGCCTTTGGCGGAGTTCGCCCTCAATAATCGGGCCAGCTCTGCCACCTTGGTGCCCCCGTTTTTCTGTAATTCGGGGTTTCATCCTCGATTTTCCTCCGGTCAAGTGGAATCTTCGGATTGTCCTGGAGTGGATGCTGTGGTGGAGAGGTTGCATCGGATTTGGGGGCAGGTGGTGGACAATTTGAAGTTGTCCCAGGAGAAGACTCAGCTTTTTGCCAACCGCCGTCGTCGTGTTGGTCCTCGGCTTTGTGTTGGGGACTTGGTGTGGTTGTCTTCTCGTTTTGTCCCTATGAGGGTTTCTTCTCCTAAGTTTAAGCCTCGGTTCATCGGCCCGTACAAGATATTGGAGATTCTTAACCCTGTGTCCTTCCGTTTGGACCTCCCTGCATCCTTTTCGATTCATAATGTTTTTCATCGGTCATTGTTGTGCAGGTATGAGGTACCGGCTGTGCCTTCCGTTGAGCCTCCTGCTCCGGTGTTGGTTGAGGGTGAGTTGGAGTACGTTGTGGAAAAGATCTTAGACTCTCGTGTTTCCAGACGGAAACTCCAGTATCTGGTCAAATGGAAGGGATACGGTCAGGAGGATAATTCTTGGGTCACTGCCTCTGATGTTCATGCCTCCGATCTTGTCCGTGCCTTTCATAGGGCTCATCCTGATCGCCCTGGTGGTTCTGGTGAGGGTTCGGTGCCCCCTCCTTGAGGGGGGGGTACTGTTGTGAAATTGGATTCTGGGCTCCCCCGGTGGCCACTTGTGGAATTACTTGTGTGCATCATCCTCTCTGTTCACCTGCTCCTATCAGGATGTGGGAGTCGCTATATAACCTTGCTCCTCTGTCAGTTTCATGCCGGTCAACAATGTAATCAGAAGCCTTTCTGTGCATGTTCCTGCTACTAGACAACTCCCAGCTAAGTTGGACTTTTGTCCTTGTGTGTTTTTGCATTTTGTTCCTGTTCACAGCTGCTGTTTCGTTACTGTGTCTGGAAAGCTCTTGTGAGCAGAAATTGCCACTCTGGTGTTATGAGTTAATGCTAGAGTCTTAAAGTAATTTCTGGATGGTGTTTTGATAGGGTTTTCTGCTGACCATGAAAGTGCCCTTTCTGTCTTCCGGCTATCTAGTAAGCGGACCTCGATTTTGCTAAACCTATTTTCATACTACGTTTGTCATTTCATCTAAAATCACCGCCAATATATGTGGGGGCCTCTGTCTGCCTTTTGGGAAAATTTCTCTAGAGGTGAGCCAGGACTGTCTTTTCCTCTGCTAGGATTAGGTAGTTCTCCGGCTGGCGCTGGGCATCTAGGGATAAAAAAACGTAGGCATGCTACCCGGCCACTTCTAGTTGTGCGGCAGGTTTAGTTCATGGTCAGTATAGTTTCCATCTTCCAAGAGCTAGTTCTCATATATGCTGGGCTATGTTCTCTCGCCATTGAGAATCATGACAGTTGGGTTCTATTCAGATTGGTGAACTGTTCACCAAACATATCCAAACCCAGGCTCGGACTGGGGCACCGGGACACCTTAGAATCCTCCGGTGGGCCCCGCCCCCACCCCTGCCTCCTTCATTTGTCCCTGCCCTGCATGCGGTGCACAGTTTATTTATTCTATGGCCGGCGGCCCGGCCCCGGCGCACAGGCTGTACGGAAGAATGTGAAGTGCTGCTGTGCAAGCAGCCACGCGGAAGCTGCTCGCTCCTTCACATGATGATCATCTCGCACTGCAGCCGACGGCGACGTCGAGTCTGTGCTCTTGATAAGAGCAGCCCGTGCGCAGCGTGGTGCGAGTGCCGACCTCACTGACTTCAGCCAGCACACAGCACAGTCCGAGGAAACAGCTGACTGACTGTGTGAGTCAGAGGAGAAGACAGGGACGCACGCACGCACTGCACTGAGTCTGCAGCACGGGTCATCACCGACCTGTTTCTTGTTACTTTGCCCGCCCTCGACTCCACATCTTCATCATTAAAACTCTGTGGTCTGACTCTGCCACTCTGGAGTCTGGACTAAGGGTGTTCTAATGCTGATTGGCTGACAGATGCAGGCAGGAGCAGCCAATCAGCATTAGTTTTCTTTGTGTGACCTCACAGTCACACAGGTCACAGCACACCTCAATGAGCTGTGCTGTGATTGGTCGTCTGTCCTCCTGCCCAAGCAGCACAGGCACACAGGCGCGCACTGTCTGCACTACTATGATCGGAGGCTGAGAAGCTGAGGGATGTCACATTTTTGTTGATGATTGCAGCCAGTCAGTAAGGACCTTACTGTCCCAGTGGGGCAGATTACTGGACATACTGGGGCAGATTGATGGACACACTGGGGCAGATTGCTGGAAACACTGGGGCAATGCTGGACAAACTGGGGCAGATTGCTGGACACACTTGGGCAATATGCTGGACATACTGGGGCAGATTGCTAGACACACTGGGGCAATGCTGGAGACCCTGAGGCAGATTGCTGGACACACTGGGGCAATGCTGGACACTGGGGCAGATTGCTGGACACACTGGGGGCAATGCTGGACATACTGGGGCAGATTGCTGGACACACTGGGGCAATGCTGGACACCGGGGCAGATTGCTGGACACACTGGGGCAATGCTGGAGACCCTGAGGCAGATTGCTGGACACACTGGGGCAATGCTGGACACTGGGGCAGATTGTTGGACACACTGGGGCAATGCTGGACATACTGGGGCTGATTGCTGGACACACTGGGGCAGATTGCTGGACACACTGGGGCAGATTGCTGGACACACTGGGCAATGCTGGACATACTGGGGCAGATTGCTGGACACTCTGGGGCAATATGCTGGACATACTGGGGCAGATTGCTGGACACTGGTGCAGATTGCTGGACACACTGGGGCAATGCTGGAGACCCTGGGGCAGATTGCTGGACACACTGGGGCAATGCTGGACACTGGGGCAGATTGCTGGACATACTGGGGCAGATTGCTGGACACATTGGGGGCAATGCTGGACATACTGGGGCAGATTGCTGGACACACTGGGGCAGATTGCTGGACACACTGGGGCAATGCTGGACATACTGGGGCAGATTGCTGGACACACTGGGGCAATGCTGGACATACTGGGGCAGATTGCTGGACACACGGGCAATATGCTGGACATGCTGGGGCAGATTGCTGGACACACTGGGGCAATGCTGGACACTGGGGCAGATTGCTGGACACACTGGGGCAATGCTGGAGACCCTGGGGAAGATTGCTGGACACACTGGGGCAGATTGCTGGACACACTGGGGGCAATGCTGGACATACTGGGGCAGATTGCTGGACACACTGGGGCAGATTGCTGGACACACTGGGGCAATGCTGGACATAATGGGGCAGATTGCTGGACACACTGGGGCAATATGCTGGACATACTGGGGCAGATTGCTGGACACACTGGGGCAAAGCTGGACACTGGGGCAGATTGCTGGACACACTGGGGCAATGCTGGAGACCCTGGGGCAGATTGCTGGACACACTGGGGCAATGCTGGACATACTGGGGCAGATTGCTGGACACACTGGGGGCAATATGCTGGACACACAGGGGCAATGCTGGACATACTGGGGCAGATTGCTGGACACACTGGGGGCAATGCTGGACATACTGGGGCAGATTGCTGGACACACTGGGGGCAATATGCTGGACACACAGGGGCAATGCTGGACATACTGGGGCAGATTGCTGGATACACTGGGGCAGATTGCTGGACACACTGGGGCAATGCTGGACATACTGGGGCAGATTGCTTGACACACTGGTGCAGATTGCTGGACATACTGGGGCAGATTCCTGGACACACTGGGGCAATGCTGGACACTGGGGCAGATTGCTGGACACACTGAGGGCAATGCTGGACACTGGGGCAGATTGCTGGACACACTGGGGCAATGATGGACACTGGGGCAGATTGCTGGACACACTGGGGGCAATGCTGGACATACTGGGGCAGATTGCTGGACACACTGGGGGCAATATGCTGGACACACTGGGGCAATGCTGGACACACTGGGGCAGATTGCTGGACACTGGGGCAGATTGCTGGACACACTGGGGCAATGCTGGATACCCTGGGGCAGATTGCTGGACACACTGGGGCAATGCTGGACACTGGCACAGATTGCTGGACACACTGGGGGCAATGCTGGACATACTGGGGCAGATTGCTGGACACACTGGGGGCAATATGCTGGACACACTGGGGCAATGCTGGACATACTGGGGCAGATTGCTGGACACACTGGGGCAGAGTACTGGACACACTGGGGCAATGCTGGACATACTGGGGCAGATTGCTGGACACACTTGGGCAATATGCTGGACATACTGGGGCAGATTGCTGGACACACTGGGGCAATGCTGGACACTGGGGCAGATTGCTGGACACACTGGGGCAGATTGCTGGACACACTGGGGCAATGCTGGACACTGGGGCAGATTGGTGGACACACTGGGGGCAATGCTGGACATACTGGGGCAGATTGCTGGACACACTGGGGTCAATATGCTGGACACACTGGGGCAATGCTGGACATACTGGAGCAGATTGCTGGACACACTGGGGCAGATTGCTGGACACACTGGGGCAGATTGCTGGACACACTGGAGCAGATTTCTGGACACACTGGGGCAATATGCTGGACATACTGGGGCAGATTGCTGGACACACTGGGGCAATGCTGGACACTGGGGCAGATTGCTGGAAACACTGGGGCAATGCTGGACACTGGGGCAGATTTCTGGACACACTGGGGCAATGCTGGACACTGGGGCAGATTGCTGGACATACTGGGGGCAATGCTGGACACTGGGGCAGATTGCTGGACACACTGGGGGCAATGCTGGACATACTGGGGCAGATTGCTGGACACACTGGGGCAGAATGCTGGACACACTGGGGCAATGCTGGACATACTGGGGCAGATTGCTGGACACACTGGGGCAATGCTGGACACTGGGGCAGATTGCTGGACACACTGGGGGCAATGCTGGACACGGGCAGATTGCTAGACACACTGGGGCAATGCTGGACACTGGGGTAGATTGCTGGACACACTGGGGCAATGCTGGATACTGGGGCAGATTGGTGGACACACTGGGGCAATGCTGGACACTGGGGCAGATTGCTGGACACACTGGGGGCAATGCTGGACACGGGCAGATTGCTAGACACACTGGGGCAATGCTGGACACTGGGGTAGATTGCTGGACACACTGGGGCAATGCTGGATACTGGGGCAGATTGCTTGACACACTGGGGGAAATGCTGGATTCTGGGGCATATATCTGGACACACTGGGGGCAGTGCTGGACATACTGGGGCAGATTACTGGACACACTGGGGGCAGTGCTGGACATACTGGGGCAGATTGCTGGACACACTGGGGCAATGCTGGAGACCCTGGGGCAGATTGCTGGACACACTGGGGCAATGCTGGACACTGGGGAAGATTGCTGAACACACTGGGGGCAATGCTGGACATACTGGGGCAGATTGCTGGACACACTGGGGGCAATATGCTGGACACACTTTGGCAATTCTGGACAAACTGGGGCAGATTGCTGGACACACGGGCAGATTGCTGGACACACTGGGGCAATGCTGGACATACTGGGGCAGATTGCTGGACACACTGGGGCAATGCAGGACATACTGGGGCAGATTGCTGGACACACTGGGGCAGATTGCTGGACACACTGGGGGCAATGCTGGACATACTGGGGCAGATTGCTGGACACACTGGGGGTAATATGCTGGACACACTGGGGCAATGCTGGACACACTGGGGCAGATTGCTGGACACTGGGGCAGATTGCTGGACACACTGGGGCAATGCTGGATACCCTGGGCAGATTGCTGGACACACTGGGGCAATGCTGGACACTGGCACAGATTGCTGGACACACTGGGGGCAATGCTGGACATACTGGGGCAGATTGCTGGACACACTGGGGGCAATATGCTGGACACACTGGGGCAATGCTGGACATACTGGGGCAGATTGCTGGACACACTGGGGCAGAGTGCTGGACACACTGGGGCAATGCTGGACATACTGGGGCAGATTGCTGGACACACTTGGGCAATATGCTGGACATACTGGGGCAGATTGCTGGACACACTGGGGCAATGCTGGACACTGGGGCAGATTGCTGGACACACTGGGGCAGATTGCTGGACACACTGGGGCAATGCTGGACACTGGGGCAGATTGGTGGACACACTGGGGGCAATACTGGACATACTGGGGCAGATTGCTGGACACACTGGGGTCAATATGCTGGACACACTGGGGCAATGCTGGACATACTGGACCAGATTGCTGGACACACTGGGGCAGATTGCTGGACACACTGGGGCAGATTGCTGTACACACTGGAGCAGATTTCTGGACACACAGGGGCAATATGCTGGACATACTGGGGCAGATTGCTGGACACACTGGGGCAATGCTGGACACTGGGGCAGATTGCTGGAAACACTGGGGCAATGCTGGACACTGGGGCAGATTGCTGGACACACTGGGGCAATGCTGGACACTGGGGCAGATTGCTGGACACACTGGGGGCAATGCTGGACACTGGGGCAGATTGCTGGACACACTGGGGGCAATGCTTGACATACTGGGGCAGATTGCTGGACACACTGGGGCAGAATGCTGGACATACTGGGGCAATGCTGGACATACTGGGGCAGATTGCTGGACACACTGGGGCAATGCTGGACACTGGGGCAGATTGCTGGACACACTGGGGGCAATGCTGGACACGGGCAGATTGCTAGACACACTGGGGCAATGCTGGACACTGGGGTAGATTGCTGGACACACTGGGGCAATGCTGGATACTGGGGCAGATTGGTGGACACACTGGGGCAATGCTGGACACTGGGGCAGATTGCTGGACACACTGGGGGCAATGCTGGACACGGGCAGATTGCTAGACACACTGGGGCAATGCTGGACACTGGGGTAGATTGCTGGACACACTGGGGCAATGCTGGATACTGGGGCAGATTGCTTGACACACTGGGGGAAATGCTGGATTCTGGGGCATATATCTGGACACACTGGGGCAATGCTGGACATACTGGGGCAGATTGCTGGACACACTGGGGGCAGTGCTGGACATACTGGGGCAGATTGCTGGACACACTGGGGCAATGCTGGAGACCCTGGGGCAGATTGCTGGACACACTGGGGCAATGCTGGACACTGGGGAAGATTGCTGGACACACTGGGGGCAATGCTGGACATACTGGGGCAGATTGCTGGACACACTGGGGGCAATATGCTGGACACACTTTGGCAATTCTGGACAAACTGGGGCAGATTGCTGGACACACGGGCAGATTGCTGGACACACTGGGGCAATGCTGGACATACTGGGGCAGATTGCTGGACACACTGGGGCAATGCAGGACATACTGGGGCAGATTGCTGGACACACTGGGGCAGATTGCTGGACACACTGGGGCAATGCTGGACATACTGGGGCAGATTGCTGGACACACTTGGGCAATATGCTGGACATACTGGGGCAGATTGCTGGACACACTGGGACAATGCTGGACACTGGGGCAGATTGCTGGACACACTGGGGCAATGCTGGAGACCCTGAGGCAGATTGCTGGACACACTGGGGCAATGCTGGACACGGGCAGATTGCTGGACACACTGGGGGCAATGCTGGACATACTGGGGCAGATTGCTGGACACACTGGGGCAATGCTGGACACTGGGGCAGATTGCTGGACACACTGGGGAAATGCTGGAGACCCTGAGGCAGATTGCTGGACACACTGGGGCAATGCTGGACACTGGGGCAGATTGTTGGACACACTGAGGCAATGCTGGACATACTGGGGCTGATTCCTGGACACACTGGGGCAGATTGCTGGACACACTGGGGCAGATTGCTGGACACAATGGGCAATGCTGGACATACTGAGGAAGATTGCTGGACACTCTGGGGCAATATGCTGGACATACTGGGGCAGATTGCTGGACACTGGGGCAGATTGCTGGACACACTGGGGCAATGCTGGAGACCATGGGGCAGATTGCTGGACACACTGGGGCAATGCTGGACACTGGGGCAGATTGCTGGACATACTGGGGCAGATTGCTGGACACATTGGGGGCAATGCTGGACATACTGGGGCAGATTGCTGGACACACTGGGGCAGATTGCTGGACACACTGGGGCAATGCTGGACATACTGGGGCAGATTGCTGGACACACTTGGGCAATATGCTGGACATACTGGGGCAGATTGCTGGACACACTGGGGCAATGCTGGACACTGGGGCAGATTGCTGGACACACTGGGGCAATGCTGGAGACCCTGAGGCAGATTGCTGGACACACTGGGGCAATGCTGGACACTGGGGCAGATTGCTGGACACACTGGGGGCAATGCTGGACATACTGGGGCAGATTGCTCTACACACTGGGGGCAATATGCTGGACACACTGGGGCAATGCTGGACATACTGGGGCAGATTGCTGGACACACTGGGGCAGATTGCTGGACACACTGGGGCAGATTGCTGGACACACTGGGCAATGCTGGACATACTGGGGCACATTGCTGGACACACTGGGGCAATATGCTGGACACTGGGGCAGATTGCTGGACACACTGCAGCAATGCTGGAGACCCTGGGGCAGATTGCTGGACACACTGGGGCAATGCTGGACACTGGGGCAGATTGCTGGACATACTGGGGCAGATTGCTGGACACACTGGGGGCAATATGCTGGACACACTGGGGCAATGCTGGACATACTGGGGCTGATTGCTGGACACACTGGGGCAGATTGCTGGACACACTGGGGCAATGCTGGACATACTGGGGCAGATTGCTGGACACACTGGGGCAATGCTGGAGACCCTGGGGCAGATTGCTGGACACACTGGGGCAATGCTGGACACTGGGGCAGATTGGCAAAATGCATTTGGCATCTGAAATGTGCAACTTTGATCCTGAAAAGAATTCACAGAATGGGTTATAGCACAACTTGTGCTGATTTCAATTCAATCTGTATTTGGAAGCTGGATCAGAGAAGGAGTGCAATTTTCCCGGAGATACCGCAATAACAGCTCAATGCGTGGAGTGGACAGAGCAAGCTCTTTTTCCATCTCCCTGTTCTAAAAATCCATTTAATATATGGTCCCCAAATAGGAGACGTATCAGATATTAAACTGATAAGAACAGATGCTACACTTGATCTTGAGTGGTGGCGGCAGCGACGACAACGACGATTTCAGCCAAAAGGCAGAGCAGCGATAACCAGATATGGTTAAGCACTTTCACCACACCGAGACCTGACACTGATCCTTAATCCCAGCCAAAAGGCCAAGAAGCAATAACCAGAAATCGTTTCGCACTTGTGCCACACCAAGGCCTAACAATGATACCCTTTGGGGAGATGGAGCA
Source organism: Ranitomeya variabilis (assembly GCF_051348905.1). Taxonomy (NCBI): domain Eukaryota; kingdom Metazoa; phylum Chordata; class Amphibia; order Anura; family Dendrobatidae; genus Ranitomeya; species Ranitomeya variabilis. The sequence goes on from NC_135232.1 coordinate 511,585,370, forward strand.
AAAGATTGCCCTGAGGAGGACATTTTAGCAAACCGGACACCTTCACAATGACAGTTCTGCTGTTTGTTCACGCTGTGAGCCACTGGTTTTTAATCTGCATAACACCACCTATTGTAACCCTCCCCCTTTGTTCCAAGCCTTTGTTCCAATGTGCACTACTGAGTGCCAGGAAGAGGTGTGCGAGAGGGAAAATCAAAAAACAAACAAGCGAGCAGCTGTCTTCCCTTAGCTCTCCTGATGCCGGGTACAGACCCTGCTGCCTACCTATCACCATGCTGCCCGCCGCTGCTCCAGCAGCAGACTGAAGATAACTGCCACCGCACTGCTTTTTATAGGCCAAGGGCCCATTGTGACACGTGAGGGTTCCAGCCCATTGTGACACGTGAGGGTTCCAGACCATGGCCAAGGGCCCATTGTGACACATGAGGTTTCCAGACCATGGCCAAGGGCCCATTGTGACACGTGAGGGTTCCAGACCATGGCCAAGGGCCCATTGTGACACGTGAGGGTTCCAGACAATGGCCAAGGGCCCATTGTGACACGTGAGGGTTCCAGACCATGGCCAAGGTCCCATTGTGACACGTGAGGGTCCCAGACATTGGCCAAGGGCCAATTATGACACGTGAGGGTTCCAGACCATGGCCAAGGGCCCATTGTGACACGTGAGGGTTCCAGACCATGGCCAAGGGCCCATTGTGACACGTGAGGATTCCGCACACAGATTCTATCTAATGCAGGCAGTGCACCTGGTTGCTAGAAAGCATTAGAATACTCACACAGGTGTAGATAGGCAGCATATTGAAGATCAGCACAGATACAATTTTTCCTTTCTTTAAATACATATACCGTATATACTCGAGTATAAGCCGACCCGAGTATAAGCCGACCCCCCTAATTTTGCCACAAAAAACTGGAAAAACTTATTGACTCGAGTGTAAGCCTAGGGTGGAAAATGCAGCAGGTACCAGTGAATTTCAAAATTAAAAATAGATGCTCCATACCGTTCATTATGGCCCCATAGATGCTCCACATAAAGCTGTGCCACATATAATGCTCTGCACCGTTCATTATGGCCCCATAGATGCTCCACATAAAGCTGTGCCACATATAATGCTCTGCACCGTTCATTATGGCCCCATAGATGCTCCACATAAAGCTGTGCCACATATAATGCTCTGCACCATTCATTATGGCCCCATAGATACTCCACATAAAGCTGTGCCATATATACAATGCTCTGCACCGTTGCCCCATAGCTGTGCCATATATATAATGCTCTGCACCATTGCCCCATAGCTGTGCCATATAGTGCTCTGCACCGTTGCCCCATAGCTGTGCCATATAGTGCTCTGCACCATTGCCCCATAGCTGTGCCATATAGTGCTCTGCACCGTTGCCCCATAGCTGTGCCATATAGTGCTCTGCACCATTGCCCCATAGCTGTGCCATATAGTGCTCTGCACCGTTGCCCCATAGATAGCTGTGCCATATAGTGCTCTGCACCGTTGCCCCATAGCTGCCATATAGTGTTCTGCACCGTTGCCCCATAGCTGCCATATAGTGTTCTGCACCGTTCCCCATAGCTGCCATATAGTGCTCTGCACCGTTGCCCCATAGATAGCTGTGCCATATAGTGCTCTGCACCGTTGCCCCATAGCTGCCATATAGTGCTCTGCACCGTTGCCCCATAGCTGCCATATAGTGTTCTGCACCGTTGCCCCATAGCTGTGCCATATAGTGCTCTGCACCGTTGCCCCATAGCTGTGCCATATAGTGCTCTGCACCGTTGCCCCATAGCTGTGCCATATAGTGCTCTGCACCGTTGCCCCATAGCTGTGCCATATAGTGCTCTGCACCGTTGCCCCATAGCTGTGCCATATAGTGCTCTGCACCGTTGCCCCATAGCTGTGCCATATAGTGCTTTGCACCATTATTGCCCCATAGCTGTGCCATATAGTGCTCTGCACCGTCCATTATTGCCCCATAGCTGCTGCTGCTGCTGCTGCAATAAAAAAAAAAAAACACATACTCACCTGTCTTGCTTGCAGCTCCTCGGCGCCATCTTCCCGGCGTCTCTCTGCACTGACTGATCAGGCAGAGGGCGGCGCGCACACTATATGCGTCATCGTGCCCTCTGCCTGAACAGTCAGAGCGGAGAGACGCCGGGAAGCTGGCGCGACGCCCGGCGTGTGGAACGAGGACAGGTGACTATGAGATACTTACCTGCTCCCGGCGTCCCGCTCCTTCCCCCGGACAGCTGGTCTTCGGTGCCGCAGCCTCTTCCTCTGTCAGAGGTCACCGGCACCGCTGATTAGAGAAATGAATTATGCGGCTCCGCCCCTATGGGAGGTGGAGCAGCCTATTAATTTCTCTAATGAGCGGTCCCACGTGACCGCTCAGGGGAAGAGCTGCTGCACCCGGAGACCGTGTGACAGGCAGGGGGAGCGACAGGAACGCCGGGACTAGGTAAGTATATGACAGTACTCACCCGCCGACCCCACCACTGATCATGACTCGAGTATAAGCCGAGAGGGGCACTTTCAGCCCAAAAATTTGGGCTGAAAATCTCGGCTTATACTCGAGTATATACGGTACACCAAATTTAAAAGTCAGTGGTCCACGAGAGGGAGACAATGTTTTACAAAAGAAATCATGCTGTCACAAATGTGGTATGTATGGCAGAACTACTCATGGGTTACTTAAATTAAAGCACTAAGTACTGATAGCAAGGGGCCTAACTTTGTAGATGGTCTATTTGCAACACTGTAACAAAGGCCAAACACATGTCCACATCTTCACACGCCGGTTGCAACCAGTAAAGAGAAATTGATTGATTGATAGATTTCATATTGAACGCAATACAATGCTTGACATGCATAAGGGCAAACAATGCGCACAGAAAATGTTGCAATTGGTCAAGTTAAATCAAGCAAAATGCATTTGGCATCTGAAATGTGCAACTTTGATCCTGAAAAGAATTCACAGAATGGGTTATAGCACAACTTGTGCTGATTTCAATTCAATCTGTATTTGGAAGCCGGATCAGAGAAGGAGTGCAATGTTCCCGGAGATACCGCAAAAACGGCTCAATGCGTGGAGTGGACAGAGCAAGCTCTTTTTCCATCTCCCTGTTCTAAAAATCCATTTACTATATGGTTCCCAAATAGGAGACGTATCAGATGTTAAACTGATAAGAACAGATGCTACACTTGATCTTGAGTGGTGGCGGCTGCGACGACGACAACGACGATTTCAGCCAAAAGGCAAAGCAGCGATAACCACATATGGTTAAGCACTTTCACCACACCGAGGCCTGACACTGATCCTTAATCCTAGCCAAAAGGCCGAGAAGCAATAACCAGAAATCGTTTCGCACTTGTGCCGCACCAAGGCCTAACAATGATACCCTTTGGGGAGATGGAGCAAAAGATTGCCCTGAGGAGGACATTTTAGCAAACCGGACACCTTCACAATGACAGTTCTGCTGTTTGTTCACGCTGTGAGCCACTGGTTTTTAATCTGCATAACACCACCTATTGTAACCCTCCCCCTTTGTTCCAAGCCTTTGTTCCAATGTGCACTACTGAGTGCCAGGAAGAGGTGTGCGAGAGGGAAAATCAAAAAACAAACAAGCGAGCAGCTGTCTTCCCTTAGCTCTCCTGATGCCGGGTACAGACCCTGCTGCCTACCTATCACCATGCTGCCCGCCGCTGCTCCAGCAGCAGACTGAAGATAACTGCCACCACACTGCTTTTTATAGGCCAAGGGCCCATTGTGACACGTGAGGGTTCCAGCCCATTGTGACACGTGAGGGTTCCAGACCATGGCCAAGGGCCCATTGTGACACGTGAGGGTTCCAGACCATGGCCAAGGGCCCATTGTGACACGTGAGGGTTCCAGACCATGGCCAAGGGCCCATTGTGACACGTGAGGGTTCCAGACCATGGCCAAGGGCCCATTGTGACACGTGAGGATTCCGCGCACAGATTCTATCTAATGCAGGCAGCGCACCTGGTTGCTAGAAAGCATTAGAATACTCACACAGGTGTAGATAGGCAGCATATTCAAGATCAGCACAGACACAATTTTTCCTTTCTTTAAATACATATACACCAAATTTAAAAGTCAGTGGTCCACGAGAGGGAGACAATGTTTTACAAAAGAAATCATGCTGTCACAAATGTGGTATGTACGGCAGAACTACTCATGGGTTACTTAAATAAAAAAAAAACGAAATTTCCAGCTTGCTCTTGATAAAATATAAATCTTTAATCCAAATGGTTAAAATAGCAGTACAAGCTCCATGGACCCACCATGAACCCCTGAGGGTGAGCGACTCGTTTCGACTGGCGAGCAGTCTTTATCCAAGCTAATTTACCCCACACAGACACCGTTATTTAAGGACCCGACAGCCAATAAGATTTATATATACAAATCACATGGTATAATCAATGCACAGGTCCTGAAAATATGTGAATGAAACATGTAAAAATACGAAAAAATATGAAAAAATATATATATACAAGAATGAAACAAATGAGAAACAAATATGTACAAATATAAAAATAACAAACATAAATTAATCTGCAAAATAATGACGGAAATCAATAGTGAAACATAATTTCATTTCTGCGGTTGAATCCATCAGGAAATCTTGTGCCCAGCATGAAAATCCAATATGCTTCACGGGTGAGTAAAGTTCTATGTAAATCACCCCCACGGTGAGGTTTATTAACCTTCTCAGTGCCAGAAACTCTGAAAGATGAAATGTCACGTGAATGATAATCTATAAAATGTTTGGCTGCAGAAGAAATGTTGCGATTAAAATTCCTTTCATTAGAAATGTCATGCAGATGCTCAGAAACACGAGTTTTTAACTTGCGAATAGTGCAACCGACATAAGATTTATTACAGGCAACACAATCAATTTTGTATATTACAAAGCGGGTATTACAATTAATAAATTTATTTATATAAAAAATATTGGAACCCGTATAATCAGTAAAAGATTTGGTGGTAATCATTTGTCTGCAGGTGGAACAATTACGGACATTACATTTATAGCTACTTTACAACTCAGCCATGTAGGTTGCGGTTTCTCAGAAATAAATAGACTGGGTGATAAAATATTCCCAAGAGTGGGTGCTCTCCTAGCTACAAACAGTGAGCTGGCTCCTCAGTTTTCTTTCCTTTTCATGTGATGCCGATTGCCTTGCACCTGATCCATACTTCTTGGCTCCTCAATTCTGGACCCACCACCCCACTATTTCATGAGGATAACGTATATCCTTGATTTTCATTCATTGTTATTTTATTTTATTTGATTTTTTGAGAAAATTTCTGTTGCACAATATATTTTTACTGCAATATGGCGGAAACTGCTAGAAATCGTGCCCAGAAGGCTGCACAAGTATTCTCTGATGTGCCATATACCAACGGCGATTCTGTGGATGTTACAGACATTTTTGCTCAGTTACAAAAATCTATGATTCAAGAAACTAAAGTTTGGTGGGATTTAACAACGTTGCAAAATTATGTCTCAAAGGACATGATTCCCAGAGGCTTACGAATAAAGAAAAAATCTACCACCAACTTTAGTGAAACATTCTCAAATGAGTGGAATTCAATTTTAAGCACATGTTCACTTAATTTAATGCGCTTGATTATTAAGCATGAAGAACTCAAACTATCTAACATACAGAAAGACATTGACAGTGCTAAAAGTGAATTGAACTCTCACAATGTTGTTTTGGATGAAAATATATGTTTTACAAAAATTCAGGATGAATTAACTAAACTAGAGGATGGTATTATGCTTAGAAAAAAGCGAAAATTCCAACGTGATTTGGAGGATTATACATCCAATAAAGTCTATGAATGGGATTCCTTTTCTAAAACTCCTAAATCTATTTTAAGACAGAACAATTACAAAAGGAGATATTCTAGGAGATATGTCAGTTTTAGTTCTCACGAAGGAGACTCTGGAGATTATGGTTCCAGTGTGTCAGATGCGTCTTTAAATGAATCTTCTGCATGCGGTACTACTAAGAGCATGAACAAATCAAAAAACGCAAAAGGCGTGGCGGCCGGAAACATAGAAGGCAGTTCTGGCATGCAAACACGCCAGAAGAAATTTATACCGAAATAAGTCCTAATAATGTATTAAATCTTTCTTCCCGTAATTTTTCTGATGAACAGTTAAAATTGTTGTCGTATGGACTTAATTTTGTTCCAGATCACAATTTTAATTTATTTACCACTTTAATGGATATTAATAAATTTGTCCGTAATCTAACGGTAAAAAAACATTTTTGGGCTGACGATCCTGATATTTGTGACGACCAGACTGTCATTACAAAAAATGAATTTCATTCGCTTGATTTTCAGGAACAACTAACCTTATTGACATTACAAGAATTGCAGGATCATGACACCATTTCCCATCCTCCTACTAATCAGTCTAATCAGCTGAAACTAAAAAATCCTTTTTTTTACCCAATTCAATCCAGAGCAGATTGCATGAATCGCTTTCAAGAAGTTCTCGAACGGGAACTTAAACAACTCAAATATGGAGAATCGGCACCATGCACATCAAATTTGACAAAAAAACAAAGAAATATCATTAAAGAGATCCAGGACATGAAGGACATCACCATAAAAATGAGTCATAAGGGAGGAGTGGTTGTTATCATGTACTCTCTCCAATATGAGAAAGCCATTATGGATTTACTATTGGACACTACCACTTATAGTAAACTAAGTTCGGATCCCACCATTAATTTTAAAAAGAAAATGGATGATATGATACAAGATGGTTTATCCTTAGGTGTTATATCCAAAAAACAAGCGGATTTCCTAATAATTTCACATCCCGTGACTCCAATAATGCACGGTTTGCCCAAGATCCATAAAAACCACGACTGTCCTCCGATGCGTCCGATAATTTCCAGCATTGGATCTATAAATGAACGCATGGGTCAGTGGTTAGACTCTCTATTGCAGCCGTTAGTTTTGAAATTGCCAGGGCATATTAGAGACACCAAATGTCATATTAGAGACACCAAATGTTTGATGTAATGGCACATAAAACATGGCTAGCTGACTTTTCATGGCTCAGTTGCGATGTAATTTCTTTGTACACGTGCATTCCTCATAATTTAGCACTTCAGGCGTTGGAATTTCATTTACGTTCATACAGTCATTATTCACAGGATTTGATTCAATATATGTTGCAAGTAACTTTTTTTCTGTTGACTCACAATTTTTTTTCTTTCAACTCTTCTTATTATTTGAAAAGGGAGAAGAAAGAAGTAGCGCACTCCTCTTGTCCAAACAAGTCTTGATTTTTATTGGGACATCTCACAAAGACAGGCGGGTGGGAGAAAACATGCTGGAAGGTGAAGGACTACAGCTGTTTCGCGCAGCGAGCGCTTCTACAGGTCCCGATGACGGGCGGCTGTGAGGAGGAGAGATTTGTAGTCTGTGCAGACGTAATCACGTCCCCCTCATGCCGTATATCACAGGTGGTACTAATTAGACATTTGTTACTAGCGATACACAAATATAAATACATTTAAAGTTAAAATACACTAATTCTAATTAAATTTAATGTTAAAATACACAAATTTTAATGAAATTTAAAAGAAAACCCCGAGGGGCAAACACGGAGAGGAAAATAGATGAATACCTAATATTAAACATAGCAGAGACGAGAAGGCATACGGTCTATCCTAACAAACTGGGGGAAAAAAATACCATTATTTTTATTTTTATTTTTACCCAAAAAGGGAAAAAAAGCAAAAAAGTTTTTTTATATATATACTTAAATGGATTTTTTCAAAAGGGATGTGTGTCGGATCATTACAAAAAGACGGACATGTCAATCCGTTCATTTAACCCCATTGGGCCCGTAGCGTTAGTACGCATAATCCAACGGGCTTCACATCTCAAAAGAAGCCGATTTAAATTGCCCCCTGATTTTGGTGAAAAGACGCGTGTAATGCCCGCAAAAGATAATTCATGAATATTGCCTGCATGGCATTGTTTAACATGATTTATTAAGCGTGGCACCCCTTTTCCCGTTCGGACTGATGCAAAATGTTCTTTTATACGGATATACAATGGGCGAATGGTTTTGCCTATGTAATAAAAACCGCACTGGCAAAAAATGGCATAAACCACGTAAGTGGTCTTACAGGAAATAAAATCTCTGACTATGTGCTTTATTGGTCCTATTTGAATGGTGTTACCCGTTATGTGTTGAGGGCATAAATTACAATGTCCACACTTAAAGTTTCCCTTGGGGACATCTCTATTGAGCCAATTTGTGTGGTCAGAAGTAATACGTTTCTGTACCAGTAAGTCGCCTATATTTCTACTGCGTCTACTAGCAAAAAGTGGGCCATTTTGGAGTCTCTCAGTTAGCTCCACATCTCTACCCAAAATATGCCAATTTTTTCTGATTATGGACCTGATGTATGTGTCCATAGGGCCATATTTAAAACTAAAAATGAACTGTTTGGCCTCACTGGTGTTATTGTGTTTCTCCGATTTCTTACCATTAGAAGTCTCTTTTCTTACCCTAGTCAGGGCTGCATCTAAAAGAGGACGTGGGTACCCGCGTTCTGTGAACCGCTTATACAATATTTCCGATCCTTTTTTATAACCCCTTTCCGTGCTATTAATCCTTCTTACCCTTAAAAATTGACTAAACGGCAGGGCCTGTTTTGTGTAGAAGGGATGAGCACTTTGGAAATGAAGGAGCGCATTTGAAGAGGTGGGTTTGCGAAAAACTTCAGTAACTATTTTACTATTTTCTATAGTGATTTTGACATCTAGAAAATCCAAATTCTGGTCACCATAATGGGATGTAAAATTCATATTCATAGTATTTATGTCTGATAGGTATTGCACAAAGTGTGAAAAATCTTCTGCTGTACCGTCCCAGACTACTAAAACATCATCCACATAACGAATAAATAATTTTATGTGTTTCAAAAAAGGGTTGGTATTACAATAGACATATTTGTCCTCAAAAAATGCGAGATACAGGTTTGCCAGGGTACATGCGACCGACGTACCCATGGCTGTACCCTCACATTGTACAAACCATTGTTGATCAAAAGAGAACGCCTTCTCGTCTCTGCTATGTTTAATATTAGGTATTCATCTATTTTCCTCTCCGTGTTTGCCCCTCGGGGTTTTCTTTTAAATTTCATTAAAATTTGTGTATTTTAACATTAAATTTAATTAGAATTAGTGTATTTTAACTTTAAATGTATTTATATTTGTGTATCGCTAGTAACAAATGTCTAATTAGTACCACCTGTGATGTACGGCATGAGGGGGACGTGATTACGTCTGCACAGACTACAAATCTCTCCTCCTCACAGCCGCCCGTCATCGGGACCTGTAGAAGCGCTCGCTGCGCGAAACAGCTGTAGTCCTTCACCTTCCAGCATGTTTTCTCCCACCCGCCTGTCTTTGTGAGATGTCCCAATAAAAATCAAGACTTGTTTGGACAAGAGGAGTGCGCTACTTCTTTCTTCTCCCTTTTCGGGTATTTGCTCAGTTTTTTCCTCGTATGCTGCACCCTCCATGAGCCGACTATCCGGGACGGAGTTAGTCTCAGTGATCTGGATGCTCGCCACGCACGAGGGGTAAGTGCACTTCAGCGGTGCTATATTTTCTCTCTTTTTTAAGGCAATATTTGTCTTCTTATTATTTGCAGTGCACCGGTGTTGCAATGGGGGCGAAGTTTTCACCTTCCCCGGCAAATTTGGTTATGGCGTATTGGGAACATCATTTTTTATTTTCCCACTCTAATCATTTTTCTTCCCACATATTCTGGTATGGCAGATACATCGATGACACACTCATTATTTGGAGGGGCGATGTATCTGCCATACCGGAATTCATTTTCTATATCAACAATAATGATTTCAATATCAGGTTTACTTTTGTTCATAATAAATTTAAAATTTCATTTCTTGATTTGGAACTGACGGGTGTGGTAGATGAATTAATATCCACTCAAACTTATTTTAAACCATTGGCAGGGAATTCTATCTTGCATGCAAAGAGCAGCCACCCCAGACATACTGTTCGTTCGGTTCCGGTTGGTGAGTTCATTAGACTGAAGAGAAATTGTAACAATAATAATTTTTTGAAACAAGATCTTGCCAAGTCCTGCGTCAAATTCAACAAACGGGGTTATCCCAACTGGATGCTTAACAGAGCCCTCAACATTGCATCTCCTGGTATTCGCTTGAATCCTGATGTAACGGACAATTCAGGTAATATTTCGAACAGTAATATAAATGATAATAGAAATGTTGCATCTAGTACTAATTCAGCTATCAATCAAAAGATTGACAAACCATTTGTTTGTTTACAATATAGTCCTCAATTTCACAAAATTAAAACTCTCATTAATAAATTTATTCCAATTTTATATGAAGATCCAATTCTATTTAAAATCTTACAAGATGGATGCAATGTTGTAGCTAGGAGAGCACCCACTCTTGGGAATATTTTATCACCCAGTCTATTTATTTCTGAGAAACCGCAACCTACATGGCTGAGTTGTAAAGGTAGCTATAAATGTAATGTCCGTAATTGTTCCACCTGCAGACAAATGATTACCACCAAATCTTTTACTGATTATACGGGTTCCAATATTTTTTATATAAATAAATTTATTAATTGTAATACCCGCTTTGTAATATACAAAATTGATTGTGTTGCCTGTAATAAATCTTATGTCGGTTGCACTATTCGCAAGTTAAAAACTCGTGTTTCTGAGCATCTGCATGACATTTCTAATGAAAGGAATTTTAATCGCAACATTTCTTCTGCAGCCAAACATTTTATAGATTATCATTCACGTGACATTTCATCTTTCAGAGTTTCTGGCATTGAGAAGGTTAATAAACCTCACCGTGGGGGTGATTTACATAGAACTTTACTCACCCGTGAAGCATATTGGATTTTCATGCTGGGCACAAGATTTCCTGATGGATTCAACCGCAGAAATGAAATTATGTTTCACTATTGATTTCCGTCATTATTTTGCAGATTAATTTATGTTTGTTATTTTTATATTTGTACATATTTGTTTCTCATTTGTTTCATTCTTGTATATATATATTTTTTCATATTTTTTTGTATTTTTATGTGTTTCATTCACATATTTTCAGGACCTGTGCATTGATTATACCATGTGATTTGTATATATAAATCTTATTGGCTGTCGGGTCCTTAAATAACGGTGTCTGTGTGGGGTAAATTAGCTTGGATAAAGACTGCTCGCCAGTCGAAACGCGTCGCTCACCCTCAGGGGTTCATGGTGGGTCCATGGAGCTTGTACTGCTATTTTAACCATTTGGATTAAAGATTTATATTTTATCAAGAGCAAGCTGGAAATTTCGTTTTTTTCTATTCACCACGTTTTATTGGGACTGCTTCCGTGCTTCTCTTCAGGATCAGTGAGCTGGCTCCTCAGTTTTCTTTCCTTTTCATACTTAAATTAAAGCACTAAGTACTGATAGCAAGGGGCCTAACTTTGTAGATGGTCTATTTGCAACACTGTAACAAAGGCCAAACACATGTCCACATCTTCACACGCCGGTTGCAACCAGTAAAGAGAGATTGATTGATTGATAGATTTCATATTGAACGCAATACAATGCTTGACATGCATAAGGGCAAACAATGCGCACAGAAAATGTTGCAATTGGTCAAGTTAAATCAAGCAAAATGCATTTGGCATCTGAAATGTGCAACTTTGATCCTGAAAAGAATTCACAGAATGGGTTATAGCACAACATGTGCTGATTTCAATTCAATCTGTATTTGGAAGCCGGATCAGAGAAGGAGTGCAGTGTTCCCGGAGATACCGCAAAAACGGCTCAATGCGTGGAGTGGACAGAGCAAGCTCTTTTTCCATCTCCCTGTTCTAAAAATCCATTTACTATATGGTCCCCAAATAGGAGACGTATCAGATGTTAAACTGATAAGAACAGATGCTACACTTGATCTTGAGTGGTGGCGGCTGCGACGACGACAACGACGATTTCAGCCAAAAGGCAAAGCAGCGATAACCACATATGGATAAGCACTTTCACCACACCGAGGCCTGACACTGATGCTTAATCCTAGCCAAAAGGCCGAGAAGCAATAACCAGAAATCGTTTCGCACTTGTGCCGCACCAAGGCCTAACAATGATACCCTTTGGGGAGATGGAGGAAAAGATTGCCCTGAGGAGGACATTTTAGCAAACCGGACACCTTCACAATGACAGTTCTGCTGTTTGTTCACGCTGTGAGCCACTGGTTTTTAATCTGCATAACACCACCTATTGTAACCCTCCCCCTTTGTTCCAAGCCTTTGTTCCAATGTGCACTACTGAGTGCCAGGAAGAGGTGTGCGAGAGGGAAAATCAAAAAACAAACAAGCGAGCAGCTGTCTTCCCTTAGCTCTCCTGATGCCGGGTACAGACCCTGCTGCCTACCTATCACCATGCTGCCCGCCGCTGCTCCAGCAGCAGACTGAAGATAACTGCCACCACACTGCTTTTTATAGGCCAAGGGCCCATTGTGACACGTGAGGGTTCCAGCCCATTGTGACACGTGAGGGTTCCAGACCATGGCCAAGGGCCCATTGTGACACGTGAGGGTTCCAGACCATGGCCAAGGGCCCATTGTGACACGTGAGGGTTCCAGACCATGGCCAAGGGCCCATTGTGACACGTGAGGGTTCCAGACCATGGCCAAGGGCCCATTGTGACACGTGAGGATTCCGCGCACAGATTCTATCTAATGCAGGCAGCGCACCTGGTTGCTAGAAAGCATTAGAATACTCACACAGGTGTAGATAGGCAGCATATTCAAGATCAGCACAGACACAATTTTTCCTTTCTTTAAATACATATACACCAAATTTAAAAGTCAGTGGTCCACGAGAGGGAGACAATGTTTTACAAAAGAAATCATGCTGTCACAAATGTGGTATGTATGGCAGAACTACTCATGGGTTACTTAAATTAAAGCACTAAGTATTGATAGCAAGGGGCCTAACTTTGTAGATGGTCTATTTGCAACACTGTAACAAAGGCCAAACACATGTCCACATCTTCACACGCCGGTTGCAACCAGTAAAGAGAGATTGATTGATTGATAGATTTCATATTGAACGCAATACAATGCTTGACATGCATAAGGGCAAACAGTGCGCACAAAAAATGTTGCAATTGGTCAAGTTAAATCAAGCAAAATGCATTTGGCATCTGAAATGTGCAACTTTGATCCTGAAAAGAATTCACAGAATGGGTTATAGCACAACATGTGCTGATTTCAATTCAATCTGTATTTGGAAGCCGGATCAGAGAAGGAGTGCAGTGTTCCCGGAGATACCGCAATAACGTCTCAATGCGTGGAGTGGACAGAGCAAGCTCTTTTTCCATCTCCCTGTTCTAAAAATCCATTTACTATATGGTCCCCAAATAGGAGACGTATCAGATATTAAACTGATAAGAACAGGTGCTACACTTGAACTTGAGTGGTGGCGGCGGGTGGCGACGACGACGATTTCAGCCAAAAAGCAGAGGAGCGATAACCAGATATGGTTAAGCACATTCACCACACCAAGGCCTGACACTGTTCCTTGATCCTAACCAGAAGGCCGAGAAGCAATAACCAGAAATCGTTTCACACGTGTGCCGCACCAAGGCCTAACACTGTTACCCTTTGGGGAGATGGAGCAAAAGATTGCCCTGAGGAGGACATTTTAGCAAACCGGACACCTTCACAATGACAGTTTTGCTGTTTGTTCAAGCTGTGAGCCACTGGTTTTTAATCTGCATAACCCCACCTATTGTTACCCTCCCCCTTTGTTCCAAGCCTTTGTTCCAATGTGCACTAGTGAGTGCCAGGAAGAGGTGTGCCAGAGGGAAAATCAAAAAACAAACAAGCGAGCAGCTGTCTTCCCTTAGCTCTCCTGATGTCGGGTACAGACCCTGCTGCCTACCTATCACCATGCTGCCCGCCGCTGCTCCAGCAGCAGACTGAAGATAACTGCCACCGCACTGCTTTTTATAGGCCAAGGGCCCATTGTGACACGTGAGGGTTCCAGACCATGGCCAAGGGCCCATTGTGACACGTGAGGGTTCCAGACCATGGCCAAGGGCCCATTGTGACACGTGAGGGTTCCAGACCATGGCCAAGGGCCCATTGTGACACGTGAGGATTCCGCGCACAGATTCTATCTAATGCAGGCAGCGCTGTTATGACCCCAATGGCGAGGGTCTCAGAGATATCAGCAAGTCTGCGAAGTACAAAAATCCAGCTCATAGGGCAGTGGTAACTGGGTTGACCATATATCTACTCCTAACGCCAACACTAGAAGTAGCCGGGGAACATGCCTACGTTGGTCGCTAGATGTCTCGCGCCAGCCGGAGAGCTAACTACCCCTAGAAGAGGAAAACAAAGACCTCTCTTGCCTCCAGAGAAAAGACCCCAAAAGTTGGATACAAGCCCCCCACAAATAATAACGGTGAGGTAAGAGGAAATGACAAACACAGAGATGAACTAGGTTTAGCAAAGAGAGGCCCACTTACTAATAGCAGAATGTAGTAAGATAACTTATATGGTCAACAAAAACCCTATCAAAAATCCACGCTGGAGATTCAAGAACCCCCGAACCGTCTAACGGCCCGGGGGGAGAACACCAGCCACCCTAGAGCTTCCAGCAAGGTCAGGATACAGATTATATACAAGCTGGACAAAAAATGCAAAGAAAAACGAATAGCAAAAAGCAAGAAAGCAGACTTAGCTTAATCAAGCTGGAACCAGGATCAGTAGACAAGAGCACTACAGATTAGCTCTGATATCAACGTTGCCAGGCATTGAACTGAAGGTCCAGGGAGCTAATATAGCAACACCCCTGACCTAACGACCCAGGTGAGCATACAAGGGATGACAGACATACCCAGAGTAAAATCACTAGTAGCCACTAGAGGGAGCCAAAAGGTAAATTCACAACAGTACCCCCCCCTTAGTGAGGGGTCACCGAACCCTCACCAAGACCACCAGGGCGATCAGGATGAGCGGCGTGAAAGGCACGAACTAAATCGGCCGCATGCACATCAGAGGCGACCACCCAGGAATTATCCTCCTGACCATAGCCCTTCCACTTGACCAGGTACTGAAGCCTCCGCCTGGAGAGACGAGAATCTAAGATCTTCTCCACCACGTACTCCAACTCGCCCTCAACCAACACCGGAGCAGGAGGCTCAGCAGAAGGAACCACAGGCACAACGTACCGCCGCAACAAGGACCTATGAAATACGTTGTGAATGGCAAATGACACCGGAAGATCCAGGCGAAAGGATACAGGATTAAGGATCTCCAATATCTTGTAAGGACCAATGAATCGAGGCTTAAATTTGGGAGAGGAGACCTTCATAGGAACAAATCGAGAAGACAGCCATACCAAATCCCCAACACGAAGTCGGGGACCCACACCGCGGCGGCGGTTGGCAAAACGCTGAGCCTTCTCCTGTGACAACTTCAAGTTGTCCACCACATGATTCCAGATCCGCTGCAACCTATCCACCACAGAATCCACTCCAGGACAGTCAGAAGGCTCCACATGTCCCGAGGAAAAACGAGGATGGAAACCGGAGTTGCAGAAAAATGGCGAAACCAAGGTGGCAGAACTAGCCCGATTATTAAGGGCAAATTCAGCCAACGGCAAGAAGGTCACCCAATCATCCTGATCAGAAGAGACAAAACACCTCAAATACGCCTCCAGAGTCTGATTAGTTCGTTCCGTTTGTCCGTTAGTCTGTGGATGAAAAGCGGACGAAAACGACAAATCAATGCCCATCCTACCACAAAAGGATCGCCAGAACCTGGAAACAAACTGGGATCCTCTGTCCGACACAATATTCTCAGGAATGCCGTGCAAACGAACCACGTTCTGGAAGAACACAGGAACCAGATCAGAAAAGGAAGGCAGCTTAGGCAAAGGAACCAGATGGACCATCTTGGAGAAACGATCACATATCACCCAGATGACAGACATGCCCTTAGACACCGGAAGATCCGAAATGAAATCCATAGAGATGTGTGTCCAAGGTCTCTTCGGGACAGGCAAGGGCAAGAGCAACCCGGTGGCACGAGAACAGCAAGGCTTAGCTCGAGCACAAGTACCACAGGACTGCACAAATGACCGCACATCCCTTGACAAGGAAGGCCACCAAAAGGACCTGGCCACCAGATCTCTGGTGCCAAAAATTCCCGGGTGCCCTGCCAACACTGAGGAATGAACCTCAGAAATGACTCTGCTGGTCCATTTAGCAGGCACAAACAATCTGTCAGGTGGACAAGAGTCAGGCCTACCAGCCTGAAATCTCTGCAACACACGTCGCAGATCTGGAGAAATAGCTGACAAGATAACTCCTTCCTTAAGAATACCCTCAGGTTCAGCGACTCCAGGAGCATCAGGCACAAAGCTCCTAGACAGAGCATCGGCCTTCACATTCTTAGAACCTGGTAAATACGAGACCACAAAGTCAAAACGGGAGAAAAACAATGACCAGCGGGCCTGTCTAGGATTCAGGCGTTTAGCAGACTCGAGGTACATCAGATTTTTGTGATCAGTCAAGACCACCACACGATGCTTAGCACCCTCGAGCCAATGATGCCACTCCTCAAATGCCCACTTCATGGCCAACAACTCCCGATTGCCCACATCATAATTTCGCTCTGCCGGCGAAAACTTCCTAGAGAAAAAGGCACAAGGTCTCATAGTAGAACAACCAGGACCTCTCTGCGACAAAACGGCCCCTGCCCCAATCTCCGAAGCATCCACCTCAACCTGAAAGGGAAGTGAGATGTCAGGCTGGCACAAAAGAGGCGCCGAAGTAAACCGGCGTTTCAACTCCTGGAAAGCCTCCACGGCAGCAGGAGCCCAGTTAGCCACATCAGAGCCTTTCTTGGTCATATCCGTCAACGGTTTAACAACGCTAGAAAAATTAGCGATAAAACGACGGTAGAAGTTAGCAAAACCCAAGAACTTCTGAAGACTCTTAACTGACGAGGGTTGAGTCCAATCATGAATAGCTCGGACCTTGACTGGGTCCATCTCCACAGCAGAAGGGGAAAAAATGAACCCTAAAAAGGGAACCTTCTGTACACCAAAGAGACACTTTGAGCCTTTAACAAACAAAGAATTTTCACGCAAAATCTTGAAAACCATCCTGACCTGCTCCACATGCGAGTCCCAATCATCAGAAAAAAACAGAATATCATCCAGATAAACGATCAAAAATTTATCCAGATACTTCCGGAAAATGTCATGCATAAAGGACTGAAAAACTGAAGGTGCATTAGAGAGCCCAAATGGCATCACCAAGTACTCAAAATGACCTTCGGGCGTATTGAATGCGGTTTTCCATTCATCTCCTTGCTTAATGCGCACAAGGTTGTACGCACCACGAAGGTCTATCTTGGTGAACCACTTGGCACCTTTAATCCGGGCAAACAAGTCTGACAACAGCGGCAAAGGATACTGAAATTTGACAGTGATCTTATTTAAAAGCCGATAGTCAATACAAGGCCTCAAAGATCCGTCCTTTTCGGCCACAAAAAAGAATCCCGCACCAAGAGGGGAAGAAGAAGGACGGATATGCCCCTTCTCCAGAGACTCCTTGATATATGAACGCATCGCGGTATGTTCAGGTACCGACAGATTAAACAGTCTTCCCTTAGGAAACTTACTGCCTGGAATCAAATCTATTGCACAGTCACATTCCCTATGAGGAGGCAATGCACTTGACCTAGACTCGCTGAAGACATCCTGATAATCAGACAAATACGCCGGAACTTCCGAAGGCGTAGAAGTAGCAATAGACACGGGCAGGGAATCTCCATGAATTCCATGACAGCCCCAACTTGACACTGACATTGCCTTCCAGTCCAAGACTGGATTATGGGTCTGTAACCATGGCAAACCCAAAACAACCAAATCATGCATCTTATGCAGAACAAGAAAACGTATCACCTCCCGATGCTCAGGAGTCATGCACATGGTAACCCGTGTCCAAAACTGCGGTTTATTTTCTGCCAATGGCGTAGCATCAATACCCCTAAGAGGGATAGGATTTTCCAATGGCTCCAGAACAAAACCGCAGCGCTTGGCAAATGACAGATCCATAAGACTCAGGGCAGCACCTGAATCCACAAACGCCATGACAGGATACGATGACAGTGAGCAAATCAAAGTTACAGATAGAATAAATTTAGGTTGCAAATTACCAATGGCGACAGGACTAACAACCTTAGTAAGACGCTTAGAGCATGCTGAGATAACATGTGTAGAATCACCACAGCAGTAACACAAGCCATTCTGGCGTCTATGAATTTTCTGCTCATTTCTAGTCAGGATTCTATCACATTGCATTAAATCAGGTGCCTGTTCAGATAACACCATGAGGGAATTTGCGGTTTTGCGCTCCCGCAACCGCCGGTCAATTTGAATTGCCAGGGCCATGGAATCATTCAGACCTGTGGGAATGGGAAAACCCACCATCACATTCTTAATGGCTTCAGAAAGGCCATTTCTAAAATTTGCAGCCAATGCACACTCGTTCCACTGGATCAGCACAGACCATTTCCGAAATTTTTGGCAATACACTTCAGCCTCGTCCTGACCCTGAGACATAGCCAGCAAGGCTTTTTCTGCCTGAATCTCAAGATTGGGTTCCTCATAAAGCAAACCGAGCGCCAGAAAAAACGCATCAATATCAGCCAATGCCGGATCTCCTGGCGCCAGCGAGAAAGCCCAATCCTGAGGGTCACCCCGTAAAAAAGAAATAACAATTTTCACTTGCTGAGCGGAGTCTCCAGAGGAACAGGGTCTCAGGGACAAAAACAATTTACAATTATTCCTGAAATTTCTAAACTTAAATCGGTCTCCGGAAAACAGTTCAGGAATCGGTATCTTAGGTTCTGACATAGGATTTCTGGTAACATAATCTTGTATGCCCTGCACACGAGCAGCAAGCTGGTCCACACTTGTAATCAAGGTCTGGACATTCATGTCTGCAGCAATCACAAGCCACTCAGAGGTAAAGGGGAAAAGAAAAAAAAATGAGAGAGAGAAAAAAAAAACTCAGAACTTTCTTTCTTATAATCCCGCTTCTGCAATGCATTTAACATTTAATACTGGCCTGGCAAACTGTTATGACCCCAATGGCGAGGGTCTCAGAGATATCAGCAAGTCTGCGAAGTACAAAAATCCAGCTCATAGGGCAGTGGTAACTGGGTTGACCATATATCTACTCCTAACGCCAACACTAGAAGTAGCCGGGGAACATGCCTACGTTGGTCGTTAGATGTCTCGCGCCAGCCGGAGAGCTAACTACCCCTAGAAGAGGAAAACAAAGACCTCTCTTGCCTCCAGAGAAAAGACCCCAAAAGTTGGATACAAGCCCCCCACAAATAATAACGGTGAGGTAAGAGGAAATGACAAACACAGAGATGAACTAGGTTTAGCAAAGAGAGGCCCACTTACTAATAGCAGAATGTAGTAAGATAACTTATATGGTCAACAAAAACCCTATCAAAAATCCACGCTGGAGATTCAAGAACCCCCGAACCGTCTAACGGCCCGGGGGGAGAACACCAGCCACCCTAGAGCTTCCAGCAAGGTCAGGATACAGATTATATACAAGCTGGACAAAAAATGCAAACAAAAACGAATAGCAAAAAGCAAGAAAGCAGACTTAGCTTAATCAAGCTGGAACCAGGATCAGTAGACAAGAGCACTACAGATTAGCTCTGATATCAACGTTGCCAGGCATTGAACTGAAGGTCCAGGGAGCTAATATAGCAACACCCCTGACCTAACGACCCAGGTGAGCATACAAGGGATGACAGACATACCCAGAGTAAAATCACTAGTAGCCACTAGAGGGAGCCAAAAGGTAAATTCACAACACAGCGCACCAGGTTGCTAGAAAGCATTAGAATACTCACACAGGTGTAGATAGGCAGCATATTCAAGATCAGCACAGACACAATTTTTCCTTTCTTTAAATACATATACACCAAATTTAAAAGTCAGTGGTCCACGAGAGGGAGACTATGTTTTACAAAAGAAATCATGCTGTCACAAATGTGGTACGTGGAGCGCCCCCACACCGCCGCAGGGCCGAGGGGTACCTGGAGCCGGGCCTCTGGGTCTCTGCTCTGGGGTTGTCACGGTGGCTAGACCCGGTCCGTGGCCCTGTCCGTCAGTGGGGGACGTCCGGTGCAATAAGTGGTGTTGTAACGGTGCAGTTGTGAGGTGCAGGTCGCGGTAAATAACAAAGACACCAGGTTGCAGTCTCTTTACCTCTTTACTGGAGATCTCTGAGTCCTCAGTCCAGAATACGGTTCACCAGGCTGCGCAAGTCCGGCCGGTCCAATGGCACCTCCAGAGTTCACTTCACAGGTGGAAATTGGTGCCTTCCTTCTTAGCGCTATGTGTTGTAGTCCTTCCCTGCTGTGCTTACGGAAAGTACCCCACAACCGTTGTTTCTGTTTCTTAAGTTCCCTCACAACTCGATTAAATGATGTTCTTCTAATCTTCCGTCCCTTCCTGATGTTACAGTTAGAACGGCACCCGTTTGTCGGATAGGCCTGGAGTTCTTCCGGGACCCTAGAGACGCCCCTCTCCCGCAATTGCCTCCCAAGACTTCATAGGTGATATGTGTTAGACAGCCCGCCTTAAACTGACTGTCCTGCCGCTGTTTAGAGTATTGCTTGAAGCAGAATGTTATAATACTCCCTCGGCGTTCCGGCCACCGGCAGTGCGCCTCAGTAGGGTGTTGCTCCGGTCTTACAGCACGACCCCTACTGGAATTCTCCTATTGCTTGATCTCGTTTCTCACTCAGCACAATCTATCTCGCTTCTAGTCCTTTCTTGGGTCCCGCCGCTTCCCAGAGCTGGCGCGGACCCGTTACGTTCTTTTCAATGCCAAGCCTCTGTCAGGATCCCACCCCTGACAGAGACCCTACTGTCTCTTCCTCCACAACACCCTCTGCCACTAGGTGTTGCTTCGTCCAATCCAGTCAGCTTTCTGATCTAACTTCCTGCCTGACCCCCGGTTTACCCACTATGGTGGGGAGTGGCCTAATGAATAGCACCCTTAGCTCCCCCCGGAGGCCCTGCTGTGAAATGTATTGGTGTCTGTGATACCTGATCAGATGAACTCCTTCAGTGCCATCGGACGCACCATGGCTCACCATAGTGGCGGAGCCACAGTACTGCAACGACCAGGACTCTGGGGCGCTGCACTCCCCCCTGGTTAAACACAGTACTCCGGGACTGGGAAGAAAACAACAATACAAGTTAGCAAAAAGACATACAATTTTGTTGAGTGTAATAACAATAAGTATACTTGAACAGGCTTCCCTTTATGGGAGGTAAGGACACTTGAACGTTACAAACATGGCAAAAATATCATAGCAACATGCTATAATTAACTTTTCTTACCCAACCGGGTATTCTACTAAGTGCAAACATTATTAACCAATAATTTAACTTTGCCTTTAAGGATATACACTCTTAATCCACTAAAGACCTTCCTATAATCACATTATAAGGTATTTTAACTTTTTTTTTTTTTTTTTTCATTCTCCTACTTTGGATCTGCAGGACCGCCTGTCCTATCGGCACCAGACCTACTGCCTCTCCTTTCTGTTACAGGACCGCCCCGTTCAGCCAGGGCCTACTGCCTTTTCAACTACTATACACAGTATAGAACATAACTTTTCTTTCAGTTTGAGAACACTGAGCCGGCTCTACTTGGCTCCTATAAGGACTCACCCACTAACCCTTACAGGTTCACTTTCTGTCCTTAGTAACACATTACTAACTTTCGATGGGGAACGCAGGGTTTACCTTCTATCCCCCCCCCCCTTTTCTTATCAACATTATCAACTATCTTCTTTTCACAACATTAAACTTTCTCATTTCTTCCTTCTACTTTTCCTTTCAGAGAACATTATCAATATTTCTTCACATTTAACCAGTTAAACACATATAACTTTTCCCATATAAACATTATCATCATTTCCTTTGGTCAAGACATTATTGCTACTCATCTTAAGCAATATTACTATCGAAGCATAACAAATGAACATCCCCTTTAAGAGAGGACCAAGTCTCTGTGAGGTAGCACATCTTCTCAAGCTACCAGTCCATACTTATCAAAGGTTCCAGTACGGTATCTTCGCAAAGAGTCCTTATTTAAGTAAAACCAGTAGGGAGCACCTTTAATAAGGTGCAAACTATATACAAAGAAGTTCTGATCATGCACTGTTCATGATTTCTCAGTTTTTAAATAACATAGAAAAAATAGAAAAATAACCAAAAACAATAGGGATCCCGGGTAAACAAAGGGATCCCTTTAAGAGTTAACCCTTTACGGGTATAGCAACAAAGTAGTAGAACAGTAACTATTTACAGATCCAGGGTATCGAGGTTTATTCTTCTAAGTCTGGAGGCGGTCTCCGTGAGTACTGCACTCCTCCCGCCACCACGTAGAGGGCGTCCGCACCCTGGATAGGGGTCTGGGTACTCACAGTTCTCCTTGGAGTGATGGCCCGCAGGCATTTGGCGCACAGGGAGATCGGGGCAATAACCGCCGGCCTTGATGAATCATCAGAGGATGGTACTGTCACTTCCGGCTTGTATTTGCGCACATGCAGGGCATACCACCCCTTATCCCCCCAGTGGCGGGTGTACCGAACCTGGTCTCCTGGGTAAAGATCCCGGCCTGGGTGTCCCTCAATGAGGTGCGCCTCTACATCCCGCCGGTTTACAAACAATTCCAAGGCGAGACCGGGCTCCTTAATGAAGCCCCAACCTCCCTGCATCCGGAAGGTGTTGACCACGCCATATCGCTGCGGACCCCAATTCTCCTCAGTAGCCTGTCTGACTTGGGCTTTCTTCTGAAGGTCTTTCTCCCGCTCAGCCTGACGTCGGAGCTCCTTCTTGCGGGCCCACTCCTCTTCTTGCTGCCGCAGCCGTTGGCGGTATTCCCTCTGACGGATGACCTCGACACTCTCCCCCTCCTCCTGGGCATCCCCTGGGAACCCCATCAGATTGGTAGTGGCCGCGCGGGTCCATTTGAAGGTTACCCATTCTCCCTGGAGCTGCGTGGGTTGTTTAATGGGCTGTAGGGGGCGATCGGCCGTCTGCAGAGTTTCCCAGGGCCTCTCGCATTCGATGCGGCTACACACCCGTCCGGGTGGTCGTGGTGGGGGCGAGTCTATATCCACCAATAGGGGCTCCTCAATCGCCGCGTCCGGGTCGGCGCCGTTACCTTCTCCTGCCGCATCTCCGGTGTCGGTCTCCTCTGTAGTCGATGGTGAGAGCGTTGCCTGGTGCGGCTCCTCGCCAGGGATGGTTGCTCGCTGGCACAGACTCTGGAACTGCCGGCACAGCTCCTCCACCTCCGCCCCGAGGATTTCCTGATTAGTGATGCAGCCTGGTAAGGACTCCGCCGGCTCCCATTGGTAGAACCTGGCACAGGCCTCCTCTCCCTCTCCGGGGTGGCTTCCGCGCTCCATGCTGCCAATCGGATTCTTCCTCGTGGTCTCCAGCAGTTCTTGCCCCTCCCCGTCCGGAGGGCGGCCTTTCTCTCCTCCACCATCCCACACTAGGAGGCGGGCCCTTCTCCTTGATGGGCATATTCTCTGGACATAGTAATAACGGTGAGGGGCGGGCTCCATTTTCGCGCCACTCTTCCAAGCTATGCCCACGAGGACACGCCCCATGCTCCCTGCGCGCCACATAGTGTTATAATGGCGGCGGTTTTGGCGGGGAATGTCGGGACACAGTCTTTGTAACATAATACAGTCCAAGCACAGTAAATCACAGTTCCAAGGCACACATGACCTGATTCTTCAGGCTTAAGTACATCCTGTTCGTGACGCCAAGTTTGGAGCGCCCCCACACCGCCGCAGGGCCGAGGGGTACCCGGAGCCGGGCCTCTGGGTCTCTGCTCTGGGGTTGTCACGGTGGCTAGACCCGGTCCGTGGCCCTGTCCGTCAGTGGGGGACGTCCGGTGCAATAAGTGGTGTTGTAACGGTGCAGTTGTGAGGTGCAGGTCGCGGTAAATAACGAGGACACCAGGTTGCAGTCTCTTTACCTCTTTACTGGAGATCTCTGAGTCCTCAGTCCAGAATACGGTTCACCAGGCTGCGCAAGTCCGGCCGGTCCAATGGCACCTCCAGAGTTCACTTCACAGGTGGAAATCGGTGCCTTCCTTCTTAGCGCTATGTGTTGTAGTCCTTCCCTGCTGTGCTTACGGAAAGTACCCCACAACCGTTGTGTCTGTTTCTTAAGTTCCCTCACAACTCGATTAAATGATGTTCTTCTAATCTTCCGTCCCTTCCTGATGTTACAGTTAGAACGGCACCCGTTTGTCGGATAGGCCTGGAGTTCTTCCGGGACCCTAGAGACGCCCCTCTCCCGCAATTGCCTCCCAAGACTTCATAGGTGATATGTGTTAGACAGCCCGCCTTAAACTGACTGTCCTGCCGCTGTTTAGAGTATTGCTTGAAGCAGAATGTTATAATACTCCCTCGGCGTTCCGGCCACCAGCAGTGCGCCTCAGTAGGGTGTTGCTCCGGTCTTACAGCACGACCCCTACTGGAATTCTCCTATTGCTTGATCTCGTTTCTCACTCAGCACAATCTATCTCGCTTCTAGTCCTTTCTTGGGTCCCGCCGCTTCCCGGAGCTGGCGCGGACCCGTTACGTTCTTTTCAATGCCAAGCCTCTGTCAGGATCCCACCCCTGACAGAGACCCTACTGTCTCTTCCTCCACAACACCCTCTGCCACTAGGTGTTGCTTCGTCCAATCCAGTCAGCTTTCTGATCTAACTTCCTGCCTGACCCCCGGTTTACCCACTATGGTGGGGAGTGGCCTAATGAATAGCACCCTTAGCTCCCCCCGGAGGCCCTGCTGTGAAATGTATTGGTGTCTGTGATACCTGATCAGATGAACTCCTTCAGTGCCATCGGACGCACCATGGCTCCCCATAGTGGCGGAGCCACAGTACTGCAACGACCAGGACTCTGGGGCGCTGCATACGTATGGCAGAACTACTCATGGGTTACTTAAATTAAAGCACTAAGTACTGATAGCAAGGGGCCTAACTTTGTAGATGGTCTATTTGCAACACTGTAACAAAGGCCAAACACATGTCCACATCTTCACACGCCGGTTGCAACCAGTAAAGAGAGATTGATTGATTGATTGATAGATTTCATATTGAACGCAATACATTCCTTGACATGCATAAGAGCAAACAATGCGCACAGAAAATGTTGCAATTGGTCAAGTTAAATCAAGCAAAATGCATTTGGCACCTGAAATGTGCAACTTTGATCCTGAAAAGAATTCACAGAATGGGTTATAGCACAACTTGTGCTGATTTCAATTCAATCTGTATTTTAAAGCCGGATCAGAGAAGGAGTGCAATGTTCCCGGAGATACCGCAATAACGGCTCAATGCGTGGAGTGGACAGAGCAAGCTCTTTTTCCATCTCCCTGTTCTAAAAATCCATTTAATATATGGTCCCCAAATAGGGGACGTTTCAGATATTAAACTGATAAGAACAGGTGCTACACTTGATCTTGAGTGGTGGCGGCGGAGACGACGATTTGAGCGAAAAGGCAGAGCAGCGATAACCAGATATGGTTAAGCACTTTCACCACACCGAGGCCTGACACTGATCCTTAATCCTAGCCAAAAGGCCGAGAAGCAATAACCAGAAATCGCTTCACACTTGTGCCGCACCAAGGCCTAACACTGTTACCCTTTGGGGAGATGGAGCAAAAGATTGCCCTGAGGAGGACATTTTAGCAAACCGGACACCTTCACAATGACAGTTCTGCTGTTTGTTCAAGCTGTGAGCCACTGGTTTTTAATCTGCATAACCCCACCTATTGTAACCCTCCCCCTTTGTTCCAAGCCTTTTTTTCCAATGTGCACTACTCAGCGCCAGGAAGAGGTGTGCGAGAGGGAAAATCAAAAAACAAACAAGCGAGCAGCTGTCTTCCCTTAGCTCTCCTGATGCTGGGTACAGACCCTGCTGCCTACCTATCACCATGCTGCCCGCAGCTTCTCCAGCAGCAGACTGAAGATAACTGCCACCGCACTGCTTTTTATAGGCCAAGGGCCCATTGTGACACGTGAGGGTTCCAGCCCATTGTGACACGTGAGGGTTCCAGCCCATTGTGACACGTGAGGGTTCCGGACCATGGTTAAGGGCCCATTGTGACACGTGAAGGTTCCAGACCATGGCCAATGGCCCATTGTGACACGTAAGGGTTCCAGACATTGGCCAAGGGCCCATTATGACACGTGAGGGTTCCAGACCATGGCCAAGGGCCCATTGTGACACGTGAGGGTTCCAGACCATGGCCAAGGGCCCATTGTGACACGTGAGGATTCCGCGCACAGATTCTATCTAATGCAGGCCGCGCACCTGATTGCTAGAAAGCATTAGAATACTCACACAGGTGTAGATAGGCAGCATATTCAAGATCAGCACAGACACAATTTTTCCTTTCTTTAAATACATATACACCAAATTTAAAAGTCAGTGGTCCACGAGAGGGAGACAATGTTTTACAAAAGAAATCATGCTGTCACAAATGTGGTATGTATGGCAGAACTACTCATGGGTTACTTAAATTAAAGCACTAAGTACTGATAGCAAGGGGCCTAACTTTGTAGATGGTCTATTTGCAACACTGTAACAAAGGCCAAACACATGTCCACATCTTCACACGCCGGTTGCAACCAGTAAAGAGAGATTGATTGATTGATAGATTTCATATTGAAGGCAATACAATGATTGACATGCATAAGGGCAAACAATGCGCACAGAAAATGTTGCAATTGGTCAAGTTAAATCAAGCAAAATGCATTTGGCATCTGAAATGTGCAACTTTGATCCTGAAAAGAATTCACAGAATGGGTCATAGCACAACTTGTGCTGATTTCAATTCAATCTGTATTTGGAAGCCGGATCAGAGAAGGAGTGCAGTGTTCCCGGAGATACCGCAATAACGTCTCAATGCGTGGAGTGGACAGAGCAAGCTCTTTTTCCATCTCCCTGTTCTAAAAATCCATTTACTATATGGTCCCCATATAGGAGACGTATCAGATATTAAACTGATAAGAACAGGTGCTACACTTGAACTTGAGTGGTGGCGGCGGGTGGCGACGACGACGATTTCAGCCAAAAGGCAGAGCAGCGATAACCATATATGGTTAAGCACATTCACCACACCAAGGCCTGACACTGATCCTTGATCCTAACCAAAAGGCCGAGAAGCAATAACCAGAAATCGTTTCACACTTGTGCCGCACCAAGGCCTAACACTGTTACCCTTTGGGGAGATGGAGCAAAAGATTGCCCTGAGGAGGACATTTTAGCAAACCGGACACCTTCACAATGACAGTTTTGCTGTTTGTTCAAGCTGTGAGCCACTGGTTTTTAATCTGCATAACCCCACCTATTGTAAGCCTCCCCCTTTGTTCCAAGCCTTTGTTCCAATGTGCACTACTGAGTGCCAGGAAGAGGTGTGCGAGAGGGAAAATCAAAAAACAAACAAGCGAGCAGCTGTCTTCCCTTAGCTCTCCTGATGTCGGGTACAGACCCTGCTGCCCACCTATCACCATGCTGCCCGCCCCTGCTCCAGCAGCAGACTGAAGATAACTGCCACCGCACTGCTTTTTATAGGCCAAGGGCCCATTGTGACACGTGAGGGTTCCAGCCCATTGTGACACATGAGGGTTCCAGACCATGGCCAAGGGCCCATTGTGACACGTGAGGGTTCCAGACCATGGCCAAGGGCCCATTGTGACACGTGAGGATTCCACGCACAGATTCTATCTAATGCAGGCAGCGCACCTGGTTGCTAGAAAGCATTAGAATACTCACACAGTTAACTTGACCAATTGCAACATTTTCTGAGTGCATTGTTTGCCCTCATGCATGTCAAGCATTGTATTGCGTTCAGTATGAAATCTATCAATCAATCAATCTCTTTTTACTGGTTGCAACCGGCGTGTGAAGATGTGGACATGTGTTTGGCCTTTGTTACAGTGTTGCAAATAGACCATCTACAAAGTTAGTCCCCTTGCTATCAGTACTTAGTGCTTTAATTTAAGAAACCCATGAGTAGTTCTGCCGTACATACCACATTTGTGACAGCATGATTTCTTTTGTAAAACACTGTCTCCCTCTCGTGGACCACTGACTTTTAAATTTGGTGTATATGTATTTAAAGAAAGGAAAAATTGTGTCTGTGCTGATCTTGAATATGCTGCCTATCTACACCTGTGTGAGTATTCTAATGCTTTCTAGCAACCAGGTGCGCTGCCAGCATTAGATAGAATCTGTGCGCGGAATCCTCACATGTCACAATGGGCCCTTGGCCATGATCTGGAACCCTCACGTGTCACAATGGGCCCTTGGCCATGGTCTGGAACCCTCAGGTGTCACAATGGGCCCTTGGCCATGGTCTGGAACCCTCACGTGTCACAATGGGACCTTGGCCATGGTCTGGAACACTCACGTGTCACAATGGGCTCTTGGCCATGGTCTGGAACCCTCACGTGTCACAATGGGCTGGAACCCTCACATGTCACAATGGGCCCTTGGCCTATAAAAAGCAGTGCGGTGGCAGTTATCTTCAGTCTGCTGCTGGAGCAGCGGCAGGCATCATGGTGATAGATAGGCAGCAGGGTCTGTACCGGGCATCAGGAGAGCTAAGGGAAGACAGCTGCTCGCTTGTTTGTTTTTTTATTTTCCCTCTCGCACACCTCTTCCTGGCACTCAGTATTGCACATTGGAACAAAGGCTTGGAACAAAGGGGGAGGGTTACAATAGGTGGGGTTATGCAGATTAAAAACCAGTGGCTCACAGCTTGAACAAACAGCAGAACTGTCATTGTGAAGGTGTCCGGTTTGCTAAAATGTCCTCCTCAGGGCAATCTTTTGCTCCATCTCCCCAAAGGGTAACAGCGTTAGGCCTTGGTGCGGCACAAGTGTGAAATGATTTCTGGTTATTGCTTCTCGGCCTTTTGGTTAGGTTTAAGGATCAGTGTCAGGCCTCGGTGTGGTGAATGTGCTTAACCATATCTGGTTATCGCTGCTCTGCCTTTTGGCTGAAATCGTCGTCGTTGCCACCCGCCGCCACCACTCAAGTTCAAGTGTAGCACCTGTTCTTACCAGTTTAATATCTGATATGTCTCCTATTTGGGGACCATATAGTAAATGGATTTTTAGAACAGGGAGATGGAAAAAGAGCTTGCTCTGTCCACTCCACGCATTGAGCCGTTATTGCGGTATCTCCGGGAACATTGCACTCCTTCTCTGATCCGGCTTCCAAATACAGATTGAATTGAAATCAGCACAAGTTGTGCTATAACCCATTCTGTGAATTCTTTTCAGGATCAAAGTTGCACATTTCAGATGCCAAATGCATTTTGCTTGATTTAACTTGACCAATTGCAACATTTTTTGTGCGCACTGTTTGCCCTTATGCATGTCAAGCATTGTATTGCGTTCAATATGAAATCTATCAATCAATCTCTCTTTACTGGTTGCAACCGGCGTGTGAAGATGTGGACATGTGTTTGGCCTTTGTTACAGTGTTGCAAATAGACCATCTACAAAGTTAGGCCCCTTGCTATCAGTACTTAGTGCTTTAATTTAAGTAACCCATGAGTAGTTCTGCCATACATACCACATTTGTGACAGCATGATTTCTTTTGTAAAACATTGTCTCCCTCTCGTGGACCACTGACTTTTATATTTGGTGTATATGTATTTAAAGAAAGGAAAAATTGTGTCTGTGCTGACCTTGAATATGCTGCCTATCTACACCTGTGTGAGTATTCTAATGCTTTCTAGCAACCAGGTGCGCTGCCTGCATTAGATAGAATCTGTGCGCGGAATCCTCACGTGTCACAATGGGCCCTTGGCCATGGTCTGGAACCCTCACATGTCACAATGAGCCCTTGGCCATGGTCTGGAACCCTCACGTGTCACAATGGGCCCTTGGCCATGGTCTGGAACCCTCACGTGTCACAATGGGCCCTTGGCCATGGTCTGGAACCCTCACGTGTCACAATGGGCTGGAACCCTCACGTGTCACAATGGGCCCTTGGCCTATAAAAAGCAGTGCGGTGGCAGTTATCTTCAGTCTGCTGCTGGAGCAGCGGCGGGCAGCATGGTGATAGGTAGGCAGCAGGGTCTGTACCCGGCATCAGGAGAGCTAAGGGAAGACAGCTGCTCGCTTGTTTGTTTTTTGATTTTCCCTCTCGCACACCTCTTCCTGGCACTCAATAGTGCACATTGGAACAAAGGCTTGGAACAAAGGGGGAGGGTTACAATAGGTGGGGTTATGCAGATTAAAAACCAGTGGCTCACAGCTTGAATAAACAGCAAAACTGTCATTGTGAAGGTGTCCGGTTTGCTAAAATGTCCTCCTCAGGGCAATCTTTTGCTCCATCTCCCCAAAGGGTAACAGTGTTAGGCCTTGGTGCGGCACAAGTGTGAATCAATTTCTGGTTATTGCTTCTCGGCCTTTTGGTTAGGATCAAGGATCAGTGTCAGGCCTTGGTGTGGTGAATGTGCTTAACCATATCTGGTTGTCGCTGCTCTGCCTTTTGGCTGAAATCGTCGTCGTCGCCACCCGCCGCCTCCACTCAAGTTCAAGTGTAGCACCTGTTCTTATCAGTTTAATATCTGATACGTCTCCTATTGGGGACCATATAGTAAATGGATTTTTAGAACAGGGAGATGGAAAAAGAGCTTGCTCTGTCCACTCCACGCATTGAGCCGTTATTGCGGTATCTCTGGGAACACTGCACTCCTTCTCTGATCCGGCTTCCAAATACAGATTGAATTGAAATCAGCACAAGTTGTGCTATAATCTACACTCTACACTCTACACCCTATGCTCTACACCCTACACCAAACACTCTACATTCTACACCCTACACTCTACACCCTACACTCTAAATCCAACACTCTACACTCTACAACCTACACTCTACACTCTACACCCTACACTCTACACCCTACACTCTACACACTACACCCTACACTCTACACTCTAAATCCTACACCCTACACTCTACACACTACACTCTACACCCTACACTCTACGCTGTACACCCTACACCCTACACCCTACACTCTAAATCCTACACTCTACACCCTACACTCTCCACCCTACACTCTACACCCTACGTCCTACACTCTACACCCTACACCCTACACTCTACATTCTACACTGTACACAATACGCCATGCAACCTACACCCTACACTCTACACCCTACACTCTTTACCATACACTCTACACCCTACACCCTACACCCTACACTCGACACTCTACACCCTATAAACTCTACGCCCTACACTCTGCACCCTACACTGTAGAGTGTACCCTACAGTTTAGAGTCTAGGGTGTACACACTACACCCTACACTCTACACTCTGCACCCTACACCCTACACTTTACACCCTACACTCTACATCCTACACTCTACTCTCTACACCCTACAATCTACACCCTACACCCTATACTCTACACACAACTCTCTGCACACTACACTCTACACCCTACACCCTACACTCTACACTCTGCACTATACATCCTACACTCTACACTCTACACCCTAGGGTGTAGAGTGTAGGGTGTATGGTGTATGATGTAAAGTGTAGAGGGTAGGGTGTGGAGTGAAGGGTGTAGAGTGTAGAGTGTAGGGTGTAGAGTGTAGAGTGTAGGGTGTAGGGTGTAGAGTGTAGGGTGTAGAGTGTAGGGTGTAGAGTGTACCATGTAGGGTGTAGGGTGTAGAGTGTAGGGTGTAGAGTGTATGGTGTAGGGTGTAGAGTGTAGGGTGTAGAGTGTAGGGAGCAGGGTGTAGAGTGTAGATTGCAGGGTGTAGAGTGTAGGTTGTAGGGTGTAGAGTGTAGGATTTAGAGTGTAGAGTGTAGCGTGTAGAGTGTCGAGTGTAGGGTGTAGATTGTAGAGTGTAGAGTGTAGGGTGTAGGGAGTAGGGTGTAGAGTGTAGGATGTAGCGTGTAGGGTGTAGGGTGTAGAGTGTACAGTATAGGGTGTAGAGTTTAGGGTATAATGTGTAGGGTGTAGAGTGTAGAGTGTAGGGTGTAGAGTGTAGGGTGTAGAGTGTAGTGTGTAGAGTGTACGGTGTAGGATGTAAAGTGTAGAGTGTATGGTGTAGGTTGTAGAGTGTAGAGTGTAGGGTTTAAAGTGTGGAGTGTTGAATGTAGAGTGTAGGGTGTAGAGTATAGGGTGTAGGGTGTAGAATGTAGAGTGTAGGCTGTAGAGTATAGGGTGTAGAGTGTAGGGTGTATAGTGTAGAATGAAGAGAGTAGGGTGTTGGGGGAAAAGTGTAGGGTGTAGAGTGTAGGGTGTAGAGTGTAGGGTGTAGAGTGTAGAGTGTGGCATGTAGGGAGTAGGATGTAGAGTGTAGAGTGTAGGGTGTAGAGTGTAGGGTGTAGAGCGTAGAGTGTAGGGTGTAGAGTGTAGTGTGTAGCGTGTAGAGTGTAGGGTGTAGAGTGTAGGGTGTAGAGTGTATAGGGTGTACAGTGTAGGGTGTAGAGTGTAGAGTGTAGGGTGTAGAGTGTAGGGTGTAGAGTGTAGAGCGTAGAGTGTAGGATGTAGAGTGTAGGGTGTAGGGTGTAGAGTGTAGAGTGGAGAGTGTAGGGTGTAGGGTGTAGGATGTAAAGTGTAGAGTGTATAGTGTAGGTTGTAGAGTGTAGAGTGTAGGGTTTAGAGTGTGGGGTGTAGAATGTAGAGTGTAGAGTGTAGAGTGTAGGGTGTAGAGTGTAGAGTGTAGGATGTAGAGTATAGGGTGTAGAGTGTAGGGTGTAGAGTGTAGGGTGAAGAGAGTAGGGTGTTGGGGGAAAAGTGTAGGGTGTAGAGTGTAGGGTGTAGAGTGTAGGGTGTAGGGTGTAGAGTGTATAGTGTAGGGTGCAGAGTGTAGGGTGTAGAGTGTAGAGTGTGGGGTGTAGGAAGTAGGATGTAGAATGTAGAGTGTAGGGTGTAGGGTGTAAAGTGTAGGGTGTAGAGTGTAGGGTGTAGCGTGTAGAGTGTAGGGTGTAGAGTGTAGGGTGTAGAGTGTAGGGTGTAGAGTGTAGAGTGTAGGATGCAGAGAGTAGGGTGTAGAGTGTATGGTGTAGAGTGTAGGGTGTAGAGTGTATAGGGTGTAGAGTGTAGAGTGTACCGTGTAGGTTGTAGGGTGTAGAGTGTAGAGTGTATGGTAAAGAGTGTAGGGTGTAGACTGTAGAGTGTAAGGTGTAGGGTGTAGAGTGTAGGGTGTAGAATGTACGGTGTAGGGTGTAGGGTGTAGGGTGTAGAGTGTAGGGTGTTGAGTGTAGAGTGTAGGATGTAGAGTGTAGAGTGTAGGGTGTAGAGTGTAGGATTTAGAGTGTAGAATGTAGGGTGTAGAGTGTAGAGTGTAGGGTGTAGAGTGTAAGGTGTAGAGTGTAGAGTGTACGGTGTAGAGTGTAAAGTGTAGGGTGTATGGTGTAGAGTGTAGTGTGTAGAGTATATGGTGTAGGGTGTAGAGTGTAGATTGTAGAGTGTAGAGTGTAGGGTGTAGAGTGTAGGGTGTAGAGTGTAGAATGTAGAGTGTAGATTGTAGGGTGTAGAGTGTAGAGTGTAGGGTGTAGAGTGTAGAGTGTATGGTGTAGGGTGTAGAGTGTAGGGTGTAGAGTGTAGAGTGTAGATTGCAGTATTTAGAGAGTGGCATGTAGGGTATAGAGTGTAGGGTGTAGATTGTAGGGTGTAGAGTGTACAATGTAGAGTGTAGGGTGTAGAGTGTATAACGTAGAGTGCAGGGTGTAGGGTGTAGGATGTAGAGTGTAGAGTGCAGGATGTAGAGTGTAGGATGTAGAGTTTAGAGTTTAGAGTGTAGAGTGTATGATGTAGAGTGTAGGGTGTAGAGTGTAGGCTGTAGAGTGTAAAGTGTAGGATGTAGAGTGTAGGGTGTAGAGTGTAGGGTATAGGGTGTAGTGTGTATAATGTAGTGTGTAGGGTGTATAGTGTAGAGTGTAGGGCGTAGAGTGTAGAGTGTAGGGCAAAGAGTGTAGGATGTAGAGAGTAGGGTGTAGAGCGTATTGTGTAGAGTGTAGGGTGTAGGGTGTAGAGTGTATTGTGTAGGGTGTAGAGTGTAGAGTGTAGAGTGTAGATTGCAGTATTTAGAGAGTGGCATGTAGGGTGTAGAGTGTAGGGTGTAGATTGTAGGGTGTAGAGTGTACAGTGTAGAGTGTAGGGTGTAGAGTGTATAGTGTAGAGTGCAGGGTGTAGGGTGTAGGATGTAGAGTGTAGAGTGCAGGATGTAGAGTGTAGGATGTAGAGTTTAGAGTTTAGAGTGTAGAGTGTATGGTGAAGAGTGTAGGGTGTAGAGTGTATAGTGTAGAGTGCAGGGTGTAGGGTGTAGGATGTAGAGTGTAGAGTGCAGGATGTAGAGTGTAGGATGTAGAGTTTAGAGTTTAGAGTGTAGAGTGTATGGTGTAGAGTGAAGGGTGTAGAGTGTAGGGTGTAGAGTGTAAAGTGTAGGATGTAGAGTGTAGGGTGTAGAGTGTAGGGTATAGGGTGTAGTGTGTATAATGTAGTGTGTAGGGTGTATAGTGTAGAGTGTAGGGCGTAGAGTGTAGAGTGTAGGGTATAGAGTGTAGGATGTAGAGAGTAGGGTGTAGAGCGTATTGTGTAGAGTGTAGGGTGTAGAGTGTATTGTGTAGGGTGTAGAGTGTAGAGTGTAGAGTGTAGAGTGTAGGGTGTTGAGTGTAGAGTGTAGGATGTAGAGTGTAGAGTGTAGGGTGTAGAGTGTAGGATTTAGAGTGTAGAATGTAGGGTGTAGAGTGTAGAATGTAGGGTGTAGAGTGTAGGGTGTAGAGTGTAGAGTGTACGGAGTAGAGTGTAAAGTGTAAGGTGTATGGTGTAGAGTGTGGTGTGTAGAGTGTATGGTGTAGGGTGTAGAGTGTAGATTGTAGAGTGTAGAGTGTAGGGTGTAGAGTGTAGGGTGTAGAGTGTAGGATGTAGAGTGTAGATTGTAGGGTGTAGAGTGTAGAGTGTAGGGTGTAGAGTGTAGAGTGTATGGTGTAGGGTGTAGAGTGTAGGGTGTAGAGTGTAGGGTTGAGGGTGTAGAGTGTAGAGTGTAGGATGTAGAGTGTAGGGTGTAGAGTGTATGGTGTAGAGTGTAGGGTGTAGAGTGTATAGGGGGAGAGTGTAGGGTGTAGAGTGTAGAGTGTAGAGCGTAGAGTGTAGGATGTAGATTGTTGGTTGTAGAGTGTAGAGTGTAGGGTGTAGGATGTAAAGTGTAGAGTGTATGGTGTAGGTTGTAGAGCATAGAGTGTAGGGTTTAGAGTGTGGAGTGTAGAATGTAGAGTGTAGGGAGTAGAGTGTAGAGTGTAGGATGTAGAGTATAGGGTGTAGAGTATAGGGTGTAAAGTGTAAGGTGAAGAAAGTAGGGTGTTGGGGGAAAAGTGTAGGGTGTAGAGTGTAGGGTCTAGGGTGTAGAGTGTAGAGTGTAGGGTGTAGAGTGTAGGGTTTAGGGTGTAGAGTGTAGGGTGTAGATTGTAGAGTGTAGGGTGTAGAGTGTAGGGTGTAGGATGTAAAGTGTAGAGTGTATGGTGTAGGTTGTAGAGCATAGAGTGTAGGGTTTAGAGTGTGGAGTGTAGAATGTAGAGTGTAGGGAGTAGTAGTGTAGAGTGTAGGATGTAGAGTATAGGGTGTAGAGTATAGGGTGTAAAGTGTAAGGTGAAGAAAGTAGGGTGTTGGGGGAAAAGTGTAGGGTGTAGAGTGTAGGGTCTAGGGTGTAGAGTGTAGAGTGTAGGGTGTAGAGTGTAGGGTTTAGGGTGTAGAGTGTAGGGTGTAGATTGTAGAGTGTAGGGTGTAGAGTGTAGGGTGTAGAGTGTAGAGTGGAGAGTATAGGGTGTAAGATGTAAGGTGTAGAGTGTATGGTGTAGGTTGTAGAGTGTAGAGTGTAGGGTTTAGAGTGTGGAGTGTAGAATGTAGAGTGTAGGGTGTAGAGTGTAGGGTGTAGAGTGTAGGATGTAGAGTATAGGGTGTAGAGTGTAGGGTGTAGTGTGTAAGGTGAAGAAAGTAGGGTGTTGGGGGAAAAGTGTAGTGTGTAGAGTGTAGGGTCTAGGGTGTAGAGTGTATGGTGTAGGGTGTAGAGTGTAGATTGCAGTATTTAGAGAGTGGCATGTAGGGTGTAGAGTGTAGGGTGTAGAGTGTAGGGTGTAGAGTGTACAGTGTAGAGTGTAGGGTGTAGGGTGTAGAGTGTAGGGTGTAGAGTGTAGAGTGTAGGGTGTAGAGTGTAGGATGTAGAGTGTAGAGTGTACAGTGTAGGGTGTAGGGTGTAGAGTGTAGGATGTAGGGTGTAGAGTGTAGGGTGTAGAGTGTAGGGTGTAGAGTGTAGGGTGAAAAGAGTAGGGTGTTGGGGAAAGTGTAGGGTGTAGAGTGTAGGGTGTAGAGTGTAGGGTGTAGGGTGTAGAGTGTATAGTGTAGGGTGCAGAGTGTAGGGTGTAGAGTGTAGAGTGTGGGGTGTAGGAAGTAGGATGTAGAATGTAGAGTGTAGGGTGTAAAGTGTAGGGTGTAGAGTGTAGGGTGTAGCGTGTAGAGTGTAGGGTGTAGAGTGTAGGGTGTAGAGTGTAGGGTGAGAGTGTAGAGTGGTAGGATGCAGAGAGTAGGGTGTAGAGTGTATGGTGTAGAGTGTAGGGTGTAGAGTGTATAGGGTGTAGAGTGTAGAGTGTACGGTGTAGGTTGTAGGGTGTAGAGTGTAGAGTGTATGGTAAAGAGTGTAGGGTGTAGACTGTAGAGTGTAAGGTGTAGGGTGTAGAGTGTAGGGTGTAGAATGTACGGTGTAGGGTGTAGGGTGTAGAGTGTAGGGTGTTGAGTGTAGAGTGTAGGATGTAGAGTGTAGAGTGTAGGGTGTAGAGTGTAGGATTTAGAGTGTAGAATGTAGGGTGTAGAGTGTAGAATGTAGGGTGTAGAGTGTAGGGTGTAGAGTGTAGAGTGTACGGTGTAGAGTGTAAAGTGTAGGGTGTATGGTGTAGAGTGTAGTGTGTAGAGTGTATGGTGTAGGGTGTAGAGTGTAGATTGTAGAGTGTAGAGTGTAGGGTGTAGAGTGTAGGGTGTAGAGTGTAGGATGTAGAGTGTAGATTGTAGGGTTGTAGAGTGTAGAGTGTAGGGTGTAGAGTGTAGAGTGTATGGTGTAGGGTGTAGTGTGTAGGGTGTAGAGTGTAGAGTGTAGATTGCAGTATTTAGAGAGGGGCATGTAGGGTATAGAGTGTAGGGTGTAGATTGTAGGGTGTAGAGTGTACAGTGTAGAGTGTAGGGTGTAGAGTGTATAACGTAGAGTGCAGGGTGTAGGGTGTAGGATGGTAGAGTGTAGATTGCAGGATGTAGAGTGTAGGATGTAGAGTTTAGAGTTTAGAGTGTAGAGTGTAGGGTGAAGAGTGTAGGGTGTAGAGTGTAGAGTGTAGAGTGCAGGGTGTAGGGTGTAGGATGTAGAGTGTAGAGTGCAGGATGTAGAGTGTAGGATGTGAGTTTAGAGTTTAGAGTGTAGAGTGTATGGTGTAGAGTGTAGGGTGTAGAGTGTAGGCTGTAGAGTGTAAAGTGTAGGATGTAGAGTGTAGGGTGTAGAGTGTAGGGTATAGGGTGTAGTGTGTATAATGTAGTGTGTAGGGTGTATAGTGTAGAGTGTAGGGCGTAGAGTGTAGAGTGTAGGGCAAAGAGTGTAGGATGTAGAGAGTAGGGTGTAGAGCGTATTGTGTAGAGTGTAGGGTGTTAGGGTGTAGAGTGTATTGTGTAGGGTGTAGAGTGTAGAGTGTAGAGTGTAGATTGCAGTATTTAGAGAGTGGCATGTAGGGTGTAGAGTGTAGGGTGTAGATTGTAGGGTGTAGAGTGTACAGTGTAGAGTGTAGGGTGTGAGTGTATAGTGTAGAGTGCAGGGTGTAGGGTGTAGGATGTAGAGTGTAGAGTGCAGGATGTAGAGTGTAGGATGTAGAGTTTAGACTTTAGAGTGTAGAGTGTATGGTGAAGATGTAGGGTGTAGAGTGTATAGTGTAGAGTGCAGGGTGTAGGGTGTAGGATGTAGAGTGTAGAGTGCAGGATGTAGAGTGTAGGATGTAGAGTTTAGAGTTTAGAGTGTAGAGTGTATGGTGTAGAGTGAAGGGTGGTAGAGTGTAGGGTGTAGAGTGTAAAGTGTAGGATGTAGAGTGTAGGGTGTAGAGTGTTGAGTGTAGAGCGTAGAGTGTAGGATGTAGATTGTAGGTTGTAGAGTGTAGAGTGTAGGGTGTAGGATGTAAAGTGTAGAGTGTATGGTGTAGGTTGTAGAGCATAGAGTGTAGGGTTTAGAGTGTGGAGTGTAGAATGTAGAGTGAGGGAGTAGAGTGTAGAGTGTAGGATGTAGAGTATAGGGTGTAGAGTATAGGGTGTAAAGTGTAAGGTGAAGAAAGTTAGAATGTTGGGGGAAAAGTGTAGGGTGTAGAGTGTAGGGTCTAGGGTGTAGAGTGTAGAGTGTAGGGTGTAGAGTGTAGGTTTAGGGTGTAGAGTGTAGGGTGTAGATTGTAGAGTGTAGGGGATAGAGTGTAGGGTGTAGAGTGTAGAGTGGAGAGTGTAGGGTGTAAGATGTAAGGTGTAGAGTGTATGGTGTAGGTGTAGAGTGTATAGTGTAGGGTTTAGAGTGTGGAGTGTAGAATGTAGAGTGTAGGGTGTAGAGTGTAGGGTGTAGAGTGTAGGATGTAGAGTATAGGGTGTAGAGTGTAGGTGTAGTGTGTAAGGTGAAGAAAGTAGGGTGTTGGGGGAAAAGTGTAGGGTGTAGAGTGTAGGGTCTAGGGTGTAGAGTGTATGGTGTAGGGGTAGAGTGTAGGGTGTAGAGTGTAGGGTGTAGAGTGTACAGTGTAGAGTGTAGGGTGTAGGGTGTAGAGTGTAGGGTGTGTAGAGTGTAGAGTGTAGAGTGTGGGTGTAGAGTAGGGATGTAGAGTGTAGGGTGTACAGTGTAGGGTGTAGGGTGTAGAGTGTAGGATGTAGGGTGTAGAGTGTAGGGTGTAGAGTGTAGAGTGTTGGATGTAGAGTGTAGAATGTAGGATGTAGGGTGTAGAGTGTAGGTGTAGAATGTAGAGTGTAGAGTGTAGAGGTAGGATGTAGAGTGTAGGGTGTAGGGTGTATAGTGTAGAGTGTAGAGTGAAGAGTGTAGGATGTAGAGTGTAGGGTGTAGAGTGTAGGGTGGAGGGTGTAGAGTGTAGGGTGGAGAATGTAGGGGGT
Source organism: Ranitomeya variabilis (assembly GCF_051348905.1). Taxonomy (NCBI): domain Eukaryota; kingdom Metazoa; phylum Chordata; class Amphibia; order Anura; family Dendrobatidae; genus Ranitomeya; species Ranitomeya variabilis. The sequence goes on from NC_135232.1 coordinate 511,624,753, forward strand.
TGAGTGTAGTGTGTAGGGTGCAGAGTGTATAGTGTAGGGTGTAGAGTGTATGGTGTAGAATGTAGGGTGTAGGGTGTATGGTGTAGAATGTAGAGTGTAGGGTGTAGAGTGTAGAGTGTAGAGTGTAGGGTGTAGGATGTAGAGTGTAGGGTGTAGAGTGTAGGGTGTAGAGTGTACAGTGTAGAGTGTAGGGTGTAGAGTGTAGGGTGTAGAGTGTAGAGTGTAGGGTGTAGGGTGTAGAGTGTAGAGTGTACAGTGTAGGGTGTAGGGTGTAGAGTGTAGGGTGTAGAGTGTAGAGTGTAGGGTGTAGAGTGTAGGGTGTAGGGTGTAGCGTGTAGGGTGTAGAGTGTAGGGTGTAGAGTGTAGAGTGTAGAATGTAGAGTGTAGGGTGTACAGTGTAGAGTGTAGAGTGTGGGGTGTAGAGTGTAGGATGTAGAGTGTAGAGTGTAGGGTGTAGAGTGTAGTTTGTAGGGTGTAGAGTGGAGGATGTAGTGTGTAGGATGTAGAGTGTAGGGTGGAGAGTGTATGGTGGAGAGTGTAGGGTGTAGGGTGTAGGGTGAGAGTGTAGAGTGTAGGGTGTAGGATGTAGAGTGTAGAGTGTAGGGTGTATGTTGTAGAGTGTAGAGTGTTGGGTGTAGGTTGTAGAGTGTAGAGTGTTGGGTTTAGAGTGTAGAGTGTAAAATGTAGAGTGTATGGTGTATAGTGTAGAGTGTGGGGTGTACGGTGTTGGGTGTAGAGTGTAGGGTGTAGAGTGTAGAGTGTAGGGATGTAGTGTGTAGGGTGTAGGGTGTAGAGTGTGGGACGTAGGGTGTAGGATGTAGAGTGTAGGGTGTAGAGGGTATAGTGTAGGGTGTAGAGTGTAGGATGTAGAATATAGGGTGTAGAGTGTAGGGTGTAGAGTGTGGGGTGTAGGATGTAGAGTGTAGGGTGTAGAGGGTAGAGTGTAGGGTGTAGAGTGTAGAGTGTAGGGTGTAGAGAGTAGGGTGAAGAGTGTAGGATGTAGAGTGGAGTGTAGGGTGTAGAGTGTAGTGTGTAGAGTGTAGAGTGTATGGTGTAGGGTGTAGAGTGTAGGGTGTAGAGTGTAGAGTGTAGGTTGTAGGATGTAGAGTCTAGCGTGTAGTGTGTAGAGCGTAGAGTGTAGGGTGTAGTGTGCAGAGTGTAAGGTGGAGATTGTAGAGAGTAGGGTGTAGAGTGTAGACTGTAGAGTTTTGGATGTAGAGTGTAGGGTGTAGTGTGTAGAGTGTAGGGTGTAGAGTGTAGGGTGTAGAGTGTAGGAAGTAGAGTGTAGAGAGTAGGATGTAGGGTGTAGAGTGTAGAGTGTAGGATGTTGAATGTAGAGTGTAGGGTTTAGAGTGTAGGGTGTAGGGTGTAGAGTAATAGAGACTACTGCTCACCGCTTCCCGTATGCCTGTAGGCCAGTGGAAAGGGCAAGAAAACACAAAAAAATTCAACCTCTGATCATTCTAACACAAATTATGACCCAATGGGGAAATGGGGAAAAATGTGAAATGTTTTCAGTTAGCTCCTATACTAATAGAGACTACTGCTCACCACTTCCCGTATGCCTGTAGGCCAGTGGAAAGGGCAAGAAAACGCAGAAAATTTCATCCTCTGGTCACTCTAACACAAGTTATAACCTAATGGGGAAATGGGGAAAAATGTGAAATGTTTTCAGTTAGCTCCTATACTAACAGAAACTACTGCTCACCGCTTCCCGTATGCCTGTAGGAAAGTGGAAAGAGCAAGAAAACGCAAAAAAATTCAACTTCTGATCATGCTAATACAAGTTATGACCCAATGGGGAAATGGGGAAAAATGTGAAATGTTTTCAGTTAGCTCCTATACTAATAGAGACTACTGCTCACCACTTCCCGTATGCCTGTAGGCCAGTGGAAAGGGCAAGAAAACGCAGAAAATTTCATCCTCTGGTCACTCTAACACAAGTTATAACCTAATGGGGAAATGGGGAAAAATGTGAAATGTTTTCAGTTAGCTCCTATACTAACAGAAACTACTGCTCACCGCTTCCCGTATGCCTGTAGGAAAGTGGAAAGAGCAAGAAAACGCAAAAAAATTCAACTTCTGATCATGCTAATACAAGTTATGACCCAATGGGGAAATGGGGAAAAATGTGAAATGTTTTCAGTTATATTCTATACTAATAGAGACTACTGCTCACCGCTTCCCGTATGCCTCTAGGCCAAAGGAAAGAGCAAGAAAACACAAAAAATTTCAACCTCTGATCATTCTAACACAAGTTATGACCCAATGGGGAAATGGGGAAAAATGTGAAATGTTTTCAGTTAGCTCCTATACTAATAGAGACTACTGCTCACAGCTTCCCTTATGCCTGTAGGCCAGTGGAAAGGGCAAGAAAATGCGGAAAATTTCAACCTCTGATCATTCTAACACAAGTTATGACCTAATGGGGAAATGGGGAAAATGTGAAATGTTTTCAGTTATATACTATACTAATAGAGACTACTGCTCACCACTTGCCGTATGCCTCTAGCCCAAAGGAAAGAGCAAGAAAACGCAAAAAAATTCAACCTATGATCATTCTAACACAAGTTATGACAAAATGGGGAAATGGGGAAAACTGTGAAATGTACATTCTACATCCTACACTCTACACCCTACACTCTACACTCTACACTCTACATCCTACACTCTACACTCTACAACCTACACTCTACACTCTACACCCTATACTCTACACTCTACACTCTAAATCCTACACCCTACACCCTACACTCTACACTCTACACCCTACACTCTACAACCTACACCCTACACTATACACTCTACACCCTACATTCTACTCCCTACACTCTACACCCTACACCCTACACTCTACACCCTACCCTCTACACTCTACACTCTACAACCTACACCCTACACTCTACATCCTACATCCTACACCCTACACTCTACACTCTGCACCCTACACCCTACACTCTACAACCTACACTCTACACCCTACACTCTACATCCTACACTCTACTTTCTACACCCTACACTCTACACCCTACACCCTACACTCTACACACTGCACCCTACACTCTGCACCCTACACTCTACACACTACACTCTACACCCTACACTCCACACCCTACACTCTACATCCTACACTCTACACCCTACACTCTACATCCTACACTCTACACCCTACACTCTACACTCTACACCCTACACTCTACACCCTACACTCTACACCCTACACTCTACATCCTACACTCTACACTCTACACCCTTCACTCTACTCCCTACACTCTACATCCTACTCTACACTCTGCATTCAACATCCTACACTCTGCAACCTGCATCCAACACTATACACTCTACACCCTACACACTACACTCAACACCCTACACTCTACACAATACACCCTACACTGTACACTCTTCACCCTGCATTCTACTCCCTACACTCTACACTCTACACCCTACACTCTACACCTACACTCTACATCCTACACTCTACACTTTTTACTCTACACCCTACACTCTACACTCTACACCGTACACTCTACACCCTACACTCTACACTCTACATCCTACAGCCTACAACCTACACTCTACACTGTGCACCCTACACTCTACACCTTACCCTCTACATCCTACATTCTACTCTCTACACCCTACACTCTACACCTTACACCCTATGCTTTACACTCTACACCTTACACTCTGCACCCTACACTCTACACCCTAGACTCTACACCCTACACCCTACACTCTACACCCTACACTCTGCATCCTACATTGTACACTCTACACTCTACTCTCTACACCCTACACTCTACACCCTATACTCTACACACTACAACCTACACCCTACACTCTGCACTCTACACCATACACTCTACACCTTACACTCTACATCCTACACCCTACACTCTACACCCTACACTCTACACCGTACACTCTACACCCTACACTCTACACTCTACACCCTAAACCCTACACCCTACACTCTACACTCTACACCCTACACTCTCTACCCTACACTCTACACTCTACACCCTACACCCTACACCCTACACTCTACACCCTACACTCTACATCCTACACTCTACACTCTACACCCTACACTCTACACACTACACTCTACACCCTGCACTCTACACCCTACACTCTACACCCTACAACCTACACTCTACACCCTACACTCTACATCCTACACTCTTCACTATACACTCTACACCCTACACCCTACAACATACACTCTACACCCTACACTCTACATCCTACTCTCTACACTCTACACGCTACACTTTACATTCTACATCCTACACTCTACACTCTACACCCTACATCCAACACTCTACACTCTACACCCTACACTCTACACTCTACACCCTACACTCTACACCCTACAATCTACACTCTACAACCTTCACTCTTTACCCTACACTCTACACTCTACACCCTGCACCCTACACTCTACACCCTACACTCTACATCCTACACTCTACACCCTACACTCTACACTCTACACCCTACACTCCACACCCTACACTCTACACCCTGCACTCTACACCCTACACTCTACACCCTACAACCTACACTCTACACCCTACACTCTATATCCTACACTCTTCACTCTACACTCTACACCCTACACCCTACACCCTACACTCTACACCCTACACACTACATCCTACTCTCTACACGCTACACTTTACATTCTACATCCTACACTCTACACTCTACATCCAACACTTTACACTCTACACCCTACACTCTACACTCTACACCCTACAGTCTACACTCTACACCCTACACTCTGCACCCTACATTTTACTTCCTACACCCTACACTCTACACCCTACACTGTACACCATACACTTTACACCCTACACTCTACACCCTACACTCTACACCCTACACCCTACACTCTACATCGTACACTCGACATTCTACACTCTACACCCTACACCCTACACTCTGCACCCTACACCCTAAACCCTACACTCTACAATCTACACCCTACAATCTACACCCTACACTCTACACTGTACACTTCACCCTACAACCTACACTCTACACTCTAACCCTACACGCTACACTCTGCATCCTACAATCTACACTATACTCTACACCCTACAATCTACACCCTGCACCCTACACTCTACAACCTACACTCTACATCCTACATTCTACACTCTACCCTCTACACCCTACACCCTACACTCTACACTCTACACCCTACACTCTACACTCTACACCCTACACTTTACACTCTACACCCTACACCCTACACTCTACACCCTACACTCTACATTCTACACTCTACATCCTACATTCTACACCCTACACTCTACACTCTACACCCTACACTCTACACCCTACACTGTACACCCTACACTCTACACTCTACACCCTACACCCTACACTCTACACCCTACACTCTACATCCTACTCTCTACACTCTACATCCTACACTCTACACTCTACACCCTACATCCAACAAACTACACTCTACACCCTACACTCTACACTCTACACTTTACACCCTACACTCTACACCCTACACTTTACATCTTACACTCTACACTCTACACCCTACACCCTACACTCTACACCATACACTTTACACCCTACACTCTACACCCTACACTCTACACCCTACACCCTATACTGTACACTTTGCAACCTACACTCTACACCCTACACTCTACACCCTACAACCTACACTCTACACTCTACACCCTACACACTACATCGTACACTCGATATTCTACACTCTGCACTCTACACCCTACACCCTAAACTCTACACTCTACACCCTACACTCTACACCCTACACTCTACACTCCACCCTACACCCTACACTCTACACTCTAACCCTACACGCTACAATCTGCATCCTACAATCTACACTCTACACTCTACACCCAACAATCTACACCCTGCACCCTACACCCTACACTCTACAACCTACACTCTACATCCTACACTCTAAAATCTACCCTCTACACCCTACACTCTACACCCTACACTCTACACCCTACACTCTACATCCTACACTCTACACCCTACACTCTACACCCTACACACTACACTCTACACTCTACACCCTACACTTTACACTCTACACCCTACACTCTACACTCTACACCCTACATACTACACCCTACACTCTACACTCTACACCCTACACCGTACACTCTACACCCTACACTCTACACCCTACACTCTACACCCTACACCCTACACTCTACACTCTACACCCTACACTCTACACCGTACACTCTACACCCTACACCCTACACTCTACACTCTAAACTCTACACCCTACACTCTACACCCTACACTCTACACCCTACACTCTACACCCTACACTCTACATCCTACACTCTACACCCTACACTCTACTCCCTACACACTACACTCTACACTCTACACCCTACACTTTACACTCTACACCCTACACTCTACACTCTACACCCTACATACAACACCCTACACTCTACACTCTACACCCTACACCGTACACTCTACACCCTGCACTCTACACCCTACACTCTACACCCTACACCCTACACTCTACACTCTACACACTACACTCTACACCGTACACTCTACACCCTACACCCTACACTCTACACTCTAAACTCTACACCCTACACTCTACACCCTACACCCTACACTGTACACTCTACACCCTACACTCTACACCCTACACCCTACACTCTACACCCTGCACTCTACACCCTACACTCTACACCGTACAACATACACTCTACACCCTACATTCAACATCTTACACTCTTCACTCTACAACCTACACCCTTCACTCTACTCCCTACACTCTACATCCTACTCTACACTCTACAATCTGCATTCGACATCCTACACTCTGCACCCTGCATCCAACACTATACACTCTACACCCTACACACTACAATCAACACCCTACACTCTACACAATACACCCTACACTGTACACTCTTCACCCTACATTCTACTCCCTACACTCTACACTCTACACCCTACACTCTACACCTACACTCTACATCCTACACTCTACACCGTACAATCTACACCCTACACTCTACACTCTACATCCTACAGCCTACAACCTACACTCTACACTGTGCACCCTACACTCTACAATTAACCCTCTACATCCTACATTCTACTCTCTACACCCTACACTCTACACCCTACACCCTACGCTTTACACTCTACACCTTACACTCTGCACCCTACACTCTACACCCTACGCTCTACACTCTACACCCTACACTTTACACTCTACACCCTACACCCTACACTCTACACCCTACACTCTACATTCTACACTCTACATCCTACATTCTACACCCTACACTCTACACTCTACACCCTACACTCTACACCCTACACTGTACACCCTACACTCTACACTCTACACCCTACACCCTACACTCTACACCCTACACTCTACATCCTACTCTCTACACTCTACATCCTACACTCTACACTCTACACCCTACATCCAACAAACTACACTCTACACCCTACACTCTACACTCTACACTTTACACCCTACACTCTACACCCTACACTTTACATCTTACACTCTACACTCTACACCCTACACCCTACACTCTACACCATACACTTTACAC